>NC_069386.1:64320000-64602500 GCF_027475565.1 Acinonyx jubatus
GTACAACTTTTAATACGACAAAATCAGTTTCTCCTTGACTCAAATTCCTGAAAGGACCCGACGAAATGCTGTGCTAAGCAGGACACCAGGTATCATTCTTCACAGATCACAAATATGGGCATGGGAGTTATTAAAAACACATTCTAGGGGCACTTGGGTGGCTCAGTTGGTTAAGCATCTGGCTCTTGATTTCGGCTCAGGTCGTGATCTCATGGTTCGTGAGTTTGAGTCCCGCATCCGGCTCTGCACTGACAGGGTGGAGCCTGCTTGGGGTTCTTTCTCTCCCTCTCTCGCTGCTCTTCATCTCTCTCTCTCTCAAAATAAATAAACTTAAAACAACACCCACATTCTAACTTTAAAATAGTCACTATCAGTAAATCCCCATACACATAACTGGGCCCTAACTATAGCTTCAGTCTACTTATTTGGGTTCTGTTTTCAGTTAAGCAGAGACAGTTAACAACAGGCAATCCTAAAAATGATTACTATCATATCTATCATATCATATTACTATCATTTCATGTCTTGGTGTTTCACCCATTGACAATATGGTATAATATGGGAGGGGAGGAGTTGGCCTCAGTTTGTTCAATTTTTTTGAAAAATAGGCATAGCAGAGGCGCCTGGGTGACTCAGTCAGTTAAGTGTTGGACTTCAGCTTAGGTCATGATCTTGCAGTTCCTGAGTTTGAGCGCCGTGTCGGGCTCTGTGCGGACAGCTCAGTAATGCCGACAACATTAAAATCTGGAGCCTGCTTCAGATTCTGTGTCTTCTTCTCTCTCTGCCCCTCCCCTGCTCATGCTGTGTCTCTCTTTGTCTCAAAAATAAATTGGCATTCAAAAAAAATTTTAAAAAATAGGCATAGCAGAAAATATATTTCCCAAAAACAGTTGAATCTTTCCAAGCTGAAAACCTCAGAGCCTGTCCACATGGACTTCCTCAGGTGAAGCTGGATGACTGGAAGGAAGCCAGGATCACTTCCTAACCACTCTGCTACACTCAGCCAGGCCCTCCGGAATTCATTCCCTTTCCTAGATGTCTTCAAAGTGTTTAGGGTGAGGCAGTGAGCTGAGAGAACACATGAGAAAGTCTACTTATATTTATTTTTATCTAAAAATGAGAAAATTCATCATCATTGAAACAATATAGAATTTGACCCTGACAACCTCATTCAGACATGAGTTGCAGCACAAGAATAGACTGAGCGAGGTAACAATGCACAATCCCTTGTGCATTCGCCTGGTCCAGCCTATCCCAGTACATATCCTTTGTATCTCCCCAGTTAGATGGGCTTCCAGATCACGTTGTCTCATTTTCACTAAACGGATCCTCAAAGGATGGCCGCATGATTTGGAAAGATTCCTGCAGAAGAGCTGGTCGTGTAAGCTCATGCAACTCCTTCACTGACTCCTGATTGAGTGCTTCACTGTTCATGCTACAAAAATAATGATGGCCTAAATTGGCCTAACAAAAATTCAGGAAAAAAGTTTTTAAATTATCAGGAAGACTATTTGAGATTTAGATATACATTCACAATTACTAATAATGACCTTCACCCTGTTCACGTGACAAATATTTCCTGAGCACCTCCAGTGGATCGAGCACTATTCTAGGTCCAGGAGATGATGGTGAACAAAAAGACAAATTCTTGCACTCATGGGAAGAAGGGAAGGTGTATAATAACCTAAAGAAACAAATTATGTAGAGTATTCAAAGGTAACGTGAGACAAAAGAAGCAGGGAAAGGAGATGGGGAATGCCAAGGAAGGGCTTATAATTTTAAATAAGATTATCAGGGGTCTTACTGCAATAATGATACATGATAAAAATCTTACAGTGATGACCAGTGACACATATCAAAACTAAACACCCACTGCATGAAAACAAACGTCTACAGTTTTAAAGCAGAGGCACTGGTTGGGGCGCCTGGGTGGCTCAATCGATTGAGCGTCCTACTTCGGCTCAGGTCATGATCTCTCAGTCTGTGAGTTTGAGCCCTGCATCGGGCTCTGTGCTGACAGCTCGGAGCCTGGAGCCTGCTTTGGATTCTGTGTCTCCCTCTCTCTGCCCCTCCCCTACTCATGCTCTGTCTCTCTCTCTGTCAAAAATAAATAAACATTAAAAAAAACTAAAAAAAAAATAAAGCAGAGGCACTGGTGAGATTCAAAAAGGAAATATTGTTTTAAAACTTTTAAAAATGCACTTCAAAATTAGTTCATTCCATTAAATCTTCCATTTTGCATGTTTTAAAAATAAATGTAATAGCACAGTGGGAACTGTATATTATTTATAAATAAAGAAATAAATATTCGTATCATATGTTAGAAATAAGTTCTCCAAAAAAGCTTTACTGATGGGGTAAAGAATAAAAGAATTTGGGGACTCCTCCTCTCAACTACAACCAAAATAATTTTTCTTTTTATTACATTTTTTAAATGTGTATTTATTGTTGAGAAAGAGAGAGACAGAGTGTGAGCAGGGGAGGGGCAGAGAGAGAGGGAGACAGAATCTGAAGCAGGCTCCAGGCTCTGAGCTATCGGCGCAGAGCCCTACACAGGGTTCTAACTCACCAACCGTGAGATCATGACCTGAGCAGAAGTCAAATGCTTAACTGACCGAGCCACCCAGGCATCCCATAAAGTAGTTTTTCTAAAATAAATATCCTACTATATCTCCTTGCTTATTTAAAGTCCTTTGAGAGCCGCCTGGGTGGCTCAGTCAGTTGAGCGTCCGACTTCAGCTCAGGTCATGATCTCACAGTTCGTGGGTTCAAGCCCCGTACCAGGCTCTGTGCCGACAGCTCAGATTCTGTGTCTCCCTCTCTCTCTCTTCCCCTCCCCTGCTCACACTCTGTCTCTGTCTCAAAAATAAATAAACATTAAAAAAAATAAAATAAAGTCCTTTGAAAGTTTCTGATTGCCCTATGGAATATATCCAGATTCTTGGCTCTTGAGACCCTGAATGACCTGTTTGCTCTCTCCTCCCAACTTCAACCTGCATTTCTGGGAGACTGAACTCCTACTTCCTAGGGTAGACCATTCTCTCCCTCACATCCTGGATTTCATACACCCTGTTACCTCAACTGGAAACCCTCTTTCAGGGACCTCTCTCTCTCTCTGTCTCTGGGCCCCATTCTTCACTTGGCCAACTGCTCTTTGTTCATGATGTGAGTCATTTCCTCTAGGAGGCCTTCTCTGACTCATCAGGCCCAGCTTAGTTGCCCTCATAAATGATCGGTTGGGTGCATATTTATTCCAGCCTCCCTGTGAGCAATGGAGACGCATGGGTTTAGTCTGGGTCACTGTTGCTGCTTCAGAGCCTAATCCAGTGATGGACATAATCAGTGTTTCACACAGATTTGTTCAATGAGTAAATGAATAAACAAATGGATGTAACCATGGCATATTTAAGTATTGCTACTAATTTCATAGCTTCTTTCCACACTAGTATAATTTAAAGTTCCATTGATTGTGCTGTCATAACAGCTTCTTTTATATATAGCTTTAAAACAGAACAATTTCACCCTGGATTTTAATTATTTTCACCTTGGGTAGTGTGATCACGGGTGGGATTTGACAAGTTCGTGGTGCTTTGGATTGTTCCTGGTATACAATGAATACTCCAAAAATATTTATCATCTGAATTTCCTTGAGAATGTAAGATATGGTCCTCAATTAGGGCAAATATATGTTCATCGATGATTAATTTTCACAAGACACAACAATGTCTTGTGACTAGGATCTGTAATTTTATTTTGCACTACTGAGAAGGTTACCTCTCATTCAAATTTATGAACTTGAGATAATTTTTCCTTTTATATTTTTAATTTATTTTACAATCACACTGTGAATATGATATGTGGATGATTATAAAGTAATAACAATACACCATATCTGTATAATTGTTTTATGTGTTTTGCACGCGCGCGCGCGCGTGTGTGTGTGTGCGTATCCAGATGTGTCTTCCCCTGGTAGCCAAAGGCTGTCCTTACCTCACTGACACCCGGTGGTTCCACAAGATCCCACCTTATTTATGATCTGCTAATTAGGAAAAACATGAGAGTAAATGGGACTATAAGGAACCAGACCTTCCTCCTTAAGAAAGACTGGTCACATACCCCCTGCTGGGAATTATGCAGGTCTTAACTCCTCCCGGTTGCACCAATCCCCTAATTGCTCAAGCCTTGGGACAGCAAAAGGACATGACAAAAGAAGAATGTTAAGAGCAGACAGACCTGGACTGACTCTTGTAGTAGTCAGGCTACATTCTTTCCACAGAATTCTCTTCATTTTTTTTTTCTTCATTTTTTTTCCCCTAAAAGCAACACCAATTTTTGATGGATAGTTAGGGGCAACTCCTCGCTTTGACCAGAAAAGAATCAAATCAATGAATGTAAACACAGAAAGAGATGCTGTTTGTTTAGAAGGACATGCTCTTGGCATTTAAGCAGACAGTCTGCAATCTGAGCTGTGTGTTGTGTTGATAAAGTACATGGAATTTGAGAGAGCATTTTTTTCCATGATTCAGTATGTTTGGTTTACCCTTAGCTATAAAACACCTTTTCATACAAATCTGCCTTTCCTTCTAAGACATACATATGTAAGCCATCTTGACAAACTGATCAAGTCAAGCTGCTAATAAATTTATTTGATAGCTATTCTTTGCTTATCCCGAACCTCCTAAATATCTAAATTCCCAAAAGTAATAAAAGACTAATTTTTATTGCATTTTAATGGAGCGATTTGGCAATCTTTTATGCTTGTGTTTTATTTTAATTACAGTGAAAGCCTTCAGAAAAGCTTCATGCAAAAGATACAAGTAGATGGGGAAAGGAAGGCAGGGAGAGGAGATGGGAAGTGAAGGGGTTTGCTGTGCTCAGAAAGTGCTTTTCATTTCATTGAGTCCTTACAATTCATTCTCAAGTACAGTAGCTCTGTTGTGCGAGCAAATCTCTTTGCCTAGACCATAATAATTGAACTTTTACAGATTTCTCAAGTACATCGGAACTGCTGCTAAATCAGAAAGGGTGAACTGAAGCCTGCCCCACTCTACCACACTTACTCATCTCCAATGCTATGCTGGATTTATTTTTGACACTAAGAAAAGAACCATGAATTTTTGTCAACTGCAGCATGGGAATTTACATTTGTTCTATAAAATGCACTGAAAGGACCAGCCTGCTCTTTGAGAATGGGAAATGTAATCTATCCAACTCTCAATAAACTTGAGAATATATATCTGGTTAAACCCATCTAAAATGAGATGCAGTCCTGGCAATATGGTGGGCTCAGAAAGGCTGGCAATAAAAGTAGATATACAGTATCTGACATCAGATTGTTTCAAGCTTAATTTCAGTAAAGTAATAATGTCAGGAAAAGAAACGCTCTGTGATGCACAGATTGATACCATTAGATAGAAACTATGCAATGCCTTATGAACACAACCATTTTTGACTTGATATTATGAGTAAAGAATAGAGCAGTATTCCATGTGCCAGCTTCAGATTTGTGGTTATAAAAGTTGACCCGAAGAGTGGTCATGGAAAGGGACAAAATATGGCATATATATTCTTCTGCAAATAAAATCAATTGGGATTATATTACCCTAAAATATGTCCTGTATAAATGCCCTCCACAATTTGCCCTAGGTAGCAAGTAATTGCCCACAATAGACCAGAGAGAGCTTTCAGACACATAATATTAAACAAAGAATGTGTATGTATCATAGTCAAATGAAAGGAAAGCACCTCTGTGGCACTTCTAGCCTCAGCAGCAGAAGAAATGCATGAAATAATTGGGGGAAGGCGATGGATATCTTGAGAAACCCAAGCATTGAAAGCCCAGTTCCATTTATTTTTCTCTTAAATTGCTTTTTCCAGTCAATAAATAATCACATAATCACATCCTACATTCGGTAGAATATACATGGTTGCCGCCCTTAGCAGGTTTCATGTGTGGGCTCACACCTCTATTCAGGATTCCAAGTGTCAGGCCTGCCTTTGGTTTGCATGTTAACAAATGTCAAGTGTATTCTGCCTTCCAAAACAATGGTGTTTCTGGTTTTACTTGTCCTGTATGAAAGATCAGTCCCTATTCTCCTTTCTCTTTTGGAGAAGACATTATAGCAAGTTCAGGTACAGAGGAAGTTTGTAAAAAAAAAACGAAGTTGAATACACCCATAAAGGTAAAAACACACATGGAAATATACACTCCATTCCTCCATCCGTAAACACACACACACACACACACACACACACACACACACACACACATTTTCTATCCAAACATGGCTGGAAGCCCTAACAAAGAGATTGCTTGGATACACACTCTAGAAAACAAGAAGAAAAATAACCCATAAATAATTTTCCATTGTAATTTTGGAAAATATTTTGGTGTGCCTAAATCAATAACTAATGCCACAATTAAAAATTATTCCTAAATCCATTTCATTAAATATTGTGTACGTTCCCAATTATGCTGTGAAATGAATAAAAGAGAGACGTTAAATTTTTTTCTTTCGCTTCCAAAATAATGAAAAGATTACTGACAAATCAATACTGCTGCTATTAATAGTTGCATCCTCAAGCCATTTTGGGGGAAACATTCTGCTTTCCCTATTTGTACACCATGAGTCTGTCCTCTGTCATTCCCTTTCTCTTTAATCTTGTGTGAGTGTACAGCTCACTCGTCCTTATTTTATTGACTCAATCACAGGCGTACTGTCACTTTTTATAAAATGGTCACTGCAGAATCACATCAAGCAAATTTTTGATTCTGCAGTCAGTAATTTAGTGCCTTTATGGAATTGCAATTTCAGGGCTCACTGCTTGTTTTTCTAAAATGTACTTTAGGAATTAGTTACTCCAGCCACAAATCAGTTGAATTTATGCACAGTTGTAATACAGTTTATGGCCTCATGGTACATTGCTTCAAAAACAGCAGATGTGAAATTATGATAAATATAATGAGTGTTTTTTTGCCTGATCTAGTGGAGTAGAGAAGGATCTGGAGCGTGTTTACCTATCCCATACAGTACATTTAATGTCTTAGTCAGGAGCCCTGACAATGGCTGATTAATGTCCTCATCTCCTTTATTAAAGATAAGAGTAGCACTGCAGTCAGGAGATAGAAAGCACACCATAAATCTTCGTAAAATGAGCAGTCAAATAATCACTCATCAGAAATAAAATCTACATACATTAACACTAACACTCAGCCTTTCGCGCACGCTCCCATAAAAAGCAAGAAGAGATGGCGGACCCGAAGTTTTAATTTGAACTAGTTCTTTAAGTTGAGTATTACCAACCCCGTAACCTGGATGCAAAAGCTGGCATTTAAAAGCACATGCGAAAGGAGCAGATGCCTCATCATTACATTAAGAGCATGAAGCAGGCAACAATTAAGCGATTCACTGGAAAGACATAATGCTGATCTATGCTAGCAATTAATCACAGAATACATTAGACAATGATGGGTGACCTACAAATTTTTGACAAAATAATTTTTCATCATGTTGGCGATTTCTTAGCCTAATATGCCTGCAAGGCACAGAGTCAAAACCTGTCATTTATTCCATCGCTCCTTGACAGGCGGCAACCTGTCTTCCAGACAAAATGAACATTATCTGTGCTCACTAGACATTTAGTGCAGGGCTTAGCTTATGACTAATGATAATCGGCAGACAGAAATGTTAGAGTCTGAAATAATGTTCTCTTTGTTAAAGAAATTTCTTGAGGTAGAATTTTCTTTCCCGAAAGATGTATAAAGATAAAACCTGGTTTTTATCTGGGTTTTAATGCAACTCCAAGAACCAATATTTCCTTTCTACCAAAATAAACAGAAGGAGGTAACCATTTTTTAAATTAACATCTCATTTGAATACCTACTCTTGCCTGAAAATTTCTTACGTGGTTAGAAACTGAGATACAAAGGAAAGCTCAGGAGATAGAGCCTTAAACAAGAAAATATGGGCAAGCTGTTTTGTGTTCCAGGTTTTATTTTGAATCTGGTGGAAATAAGTTTGAAACATCATGAGTGCGTGTGCCGCAGAATATAAATAAATGAAGACCGTGTTGAGAAATGTACTCCCACCTCTCCTATATCTCTTGGTTTCTATCCGTCACGAGGTTCTTCAAAGCCTGAGACAACGTAAAGCATATCTGAGGAAAGCAATTTTGAGTGAGAGAATTGCATAAAATTGCAAATTTATTAAATGGATCTAAAATTCCACAAGCAAGTACTTTATGTTGTACTTATAATTAATATAATTGTTTTATGCACTTTGGATAAAGAGAAATGGATTTTTTAAAGTTATTTTTCTTGTGTGTTACATGTGCAAAATGCCATCCTAGAGGTAGATTTTTCTTTGGATTCAGGCACCAAATTCCTATTAGCCTTAATGGGACTTACACATGCACATTGATAGGAGAATATACCCCTTAGGCTGGAAATTTAAAAGAACAAATGGCAAGGACATCAAAATAGTAAAGTCTAATTTAGATGATCCATAAGCCTGCACAGTTACTTTCCTGAGAAGGCAAACAAATGTTATGCCTTATGATGTTGCTGATTGTTTTGATAGCCCTGTAAATACATCCTCTAGACTCATTACTTAAGGGAAAAGTCTGTTTTTATCAAGCAATACAATTTTTGACCATACATGTTTGGTTTAAATTACATATATTTTTTCAAATCTGCATAATGCATTATTGCAAGTTATTATAATATAGTTTACCATTTCAATCACAACATCCTGCTTTGTATCTCTTTGTACCTATCATACAGCCTGTACATCATTCTTTTCTCAAAGATGAAAGGGAGGAGGAAGAACCCAAAAAAAGGCTGTTGACCCTGAATTATAGGTATTTTATTAGATTTGCCCCAAATTCCTTCTGGAAAGAATCTGGTTGGTGCATGGTCCACATTGTTCTGATCAGATGGCTGCTGGTATTCTAAATCACATACGTTTGTTTTACCAGCATACAAAGCCAAATAAATAGTCATCTACCTGGCAAAAGTGGGGCTCATTCTGTTATTGTTCCAAACAATTCAGTGAAAGATGCTGAGAAAATTACCCCTTCCTCTCTAAATATAACCAGGGTTTCCAGTTCAAGGATCTGGGTATACTGAGTATGAAAGCTAATATTTAAATGTCTGTCTAATCTCAGGATAACAAACAACTTTAGCCTTCAGTGATCACAAATCCCTCATTTTCCGGGCTTTCATTTTATCTCTTGCAAAACAAATATGAAAAAATTATCACCCTTTTTCCCCATCACAGGGCCTCGTTCTCTGTCATGTACCTATTGATTCATCAGCAGCAAGAGGCTTCTAAATGAGGGTGATGAGAACCTGCATATTGTAACAGGTCTCCCCCAGAAGGCTACAATTTTGCCATTTACCAACTGGGTTAGAATTGCTGCTTTCCTGCCAGGGCGAAGCTAGTTCTCTGTCTGTTATTCTCACCTCTGTAGGCAACCCTCCAGAAAATCCTTTGTGTTATTCAAAACTTTGAAAATGTACCTCAATATACGTATGAATGAGTCCTATGTGCTTGCACAGTCAAATGGTCATTTGGTACAAGTCGCCCATTAAATGTCATGCAAATGTAAATTAAATTTGAGAAATGTAAATTAGTATTTTGAAATGTAGAAAGTAGCCAGGGTAGTTTGGAGCCATGGAACTAGAGGTCCATGCATGCTAATTCTAATTCTGGAAGTAGCTTATTTCACAAGTTTGACCTCACTTCCATTTTTTCTCTTCCGGCTCTTACTTACTACATCTCTCCTTTTCCCTCATCTGCCCTTCTCCCTCTGTGTCAGCCCATGGACTCATCCCTCTGTCTGTCCAGATGTAAAATGGAGACAGAAAACACAGATTCAAACATCTGGTATCTGGATCATAATCACAGAGTGTTGCCCAGGAAGAAAAGTTTGAAAACACATAGAAGAAAATAACTAGCGAGGGACTTCTATGAGTATGTAGATAATGACACTGCACATGGGACCTGCTACTTTGTTCCTGTTTTCAAACCCACACTTTATTAAATAAGGGAGATTCAGGAATTGTTTTCAAATCATGCCTTCAATTTTCTGTCTTCTCCTCAAGTTCACAGGACAGTGGTGACGATACTGAGTAGAAGACAAAGTCATAACATCACTGTACATTTGAATGGAGGGGATTTAGAAACTATCCACCCAGTGCATGAATTCCTCTCTACAACATCAGAGGTAATGACCATCTGTGTTTACGCCTGTTCTCTAGTGATGTGAAATTTACCTTGAGTGAGACTGCCTTCCCATAAGAATATAAAAAGTTTAAAAATAATAGTTACCATTTATTTCACATTTACTGTATATCAGATGTTGGGGAAAGACCTTTACATACGTACCCTCATCTAAATCCATTTGAAGGATCGTAAACCATTTTAAGGATAAGTAATGAAGAAACTTCCATGGGGACCGAGAGCTACTTAGTTCTATCTGAAACTAAATACACTTCTCGTGGTGAGTGCTTGTTAATGCAGATGATTGTTGGATCACAATGTTGTACACCTGCAGTGAATACAATATTTTAAAAATAAGTAAGTAATTTAAAAGTCTTTGCAAGAAAACTAAATTTATCATAAATCAGATTACAGATATTAAGGTTTTGGAGCCTAAAGCGTATGCGATGGTTCTCCTAGGTGTCACCAGAATCGGATGTGTTTTCAGATCTCTCGATGAAGCTGCATTTTTGACAAAGTAACTACAGTATATTCACTTTACTCTTGTCCTTAGTATAAGAATTAACATGGAGATTTTCTGAATCATTTTGATGTTTTTAGCACTGACAGTTTTTCATCATTTTTGACTAGCATAGAACAGGAAAATTGCAGGTAAGATTCTCTCTTCTTTAGGCTTCAGTGATTCTGGCAGTCTTCCAGGAGACAACAAGCCCATGTATGCCTCCTCTTTGCCTTCGAAAGATACCCAATTTATCTCTGAGAGCTCCAGAAGTACATGTTTTTTGAGAGAATTGTTCTGCCTGAATCCAAAGGAGGTAATAGAATCCCTGAATCACAATTTATATTTTGAGATCTCATTAGTTACTTAGTATATAACAACTACCAGTGGAAGATTCTTACCACTGTTACTTTGCTTCAATCATTCCCATCTTTAAAGCAGATGTGGGCATTTGGGTTCTTTTCATACTTTGAAGGAAACATATATTGAATTGTGAGAGCATGCAATGTAAAACTTCAATTGATAAAAGTATCAAAGGTAAGCTAATATAAAACCTTATTCATTCAATATCCCAATGATATGGGGGCAGTAGTAATATACAGCTAACATGTAGAAGTCCTCAAATGTTAAGACACAGCCTTCTACTTTTTGTGGAGGGGAACAGAAAACCACAAATAATTTTGTGCACTTTCTGTCTGGGTGGTCTTGGACAAACCAACATTTGTCTTTGTAGCCAAAGACAATTCTTACCTTTCTGGTCATATGTTACCTGATTATCTGCAGTATTTATCATAGTAATAATTTCCATCTTCTTGAAACATTTTTTCTGGCTTCCATAATATCATGATCTCCTACTTTTCCCAGTGGGACACTAGTTCTCCTTTTCAGACCGCTTTACTATCTATGTATTCATCCTCTACCATACCTTAGGCCCTCACTTCTGTGTATACACATGCTTTCTGCTTGTTGAATTCACTCAGTCACGTGGATTTAAACAGCATCCATAAGCTAGACTTTTAACACCTTACTGCCTATCTGACATTTCCACATGGGTATCTATTAGCCATATCAAACCCATGACCCCCGAACCAAAAGTAAGCCCAAGACTCTCTTCCCTCTGTCTTTCCCAATTCAATAAGTAACACCACCATCTCCTCAGCAACTCAGGCTAAAATTCTAGGTGTCATCCTTGATTTCTACATTTTGTTTACCCTCAGCATCCAATTTTTCATCTAGCCTTGATGATTCTGCTCCAAAACAAATTTCACACGTAAACAATTCTTTCTCCACTATTACCAGCATGGCCTAAACCACCATGCCTGCCTTGCCGTGGCATTCTATCTGGTCACTTTTCTTCTGTTCTTTTCTTCCTTCATACATTCTCCACACCACAATCATCCTATCCTTTCACTGTATAATCATACCACATCACCCTCCCATTTAAAAACCTTCCAATAGTTAGCATCAGAAAAAAAAATCCAAATTTTCTACACTGGCTTGCAAAGCTCGCATGATGCCTGTCCCTGCCTATCTCTCTCTCTTCTTTTATGGTCCTCTTTTCATTATGCACAAACCACAATGAGCTTTTTCCCCTCCCCTGTTTGTCATTCATTCATGGCTTATTAATGCACTACAACTTTTCATTAATTAGTACCTCTGCCTAGAATGCTCTTCTCCATCTTTGCCAACTGGCTTCTTCTTATCATTCATCTATCAGCTTAAATACTACATCCTCAAAGAAGACTTTCCAATCAGCCCTGCATACTCCTTGGAGAAAGGCCCTCGTGCATCTTGTTCGTAGCTCCATCCCCCAACACCCAGAACATGACTAGCACTTGGTGGACGCTCAATAAATATTTGTTGAGTGAATGAATGGGCTTCATTTTTCTTAACTGTAAGATGAAGGAATTAGATTGGATAATGGTGAAGCCCTTTTTAGTTCAATTGTATTAAGTATACGAGTTGGTCACCAGTAATTTAGGGCATTCATATCGAATCTACTCTATTCCAATATATTTTTCCACTTGAAAAGATTTTCTTTCTCAATGATAAAAGTGATTAATAACTGATATTGTTGAGCATGAAGATGTCATATCTTTTGGAGGTAATGTTAACTGTGGCTATTTTTATTAGCCAAAAGTACCAGCACCCTTTTTATAAAGCTGTTTTGACACAAATCTGTTGTTGATGTTTGATTTATTTGTCCACAGCAAAAAATTTATATGCTAATAGGGATGTAAATAGAGATGAGGCGATACATAGCATTTTATAATTTATCATCATATCAGATCTTATATTTTTTAACAGAAAAGATAGAGAAACACACTGTTAAGACTAACACATAATGAAAATCTATGCATGTCTCACTTTATTCTCTTTACATATATACTTCTCTTACTGCCTCTACAAGATACACACCTATTTCAGGATGGTGTGATTTAATTCATTTATCCAAGCTTTTAAGAACTTTTGCAGTCCAGTTTTATGATTATCATTACCTATCATCTTTTACCATCTGGATGAATTTCTTGAAAACAGTATGTATATCATACTCTACTGTGTCTTAAAATGTCCTGATCATCTGAGGACTTAGAAATAATCTCAAATATAAACACAAAATAGTTGTCCATATATTTCAGAGATTTATATGGCTAAAGTTTCCTGTTTTATATTTTTCTCTGATTGCTTCATTTGCCAGCCTCATCTTCTGGATCTTCTTAAAAGAAATGATTGTTTCTTATACACCCCATTGCTTTTGAGTCTTGCATGAAAACTATATATGCCTGTGAAGAGTTAAATGTTAAATAAGCAGCTTCTTTAATTTGGTTTTTGGTCTCCCAAACTAAAGTTATTTTTATGTTTTATCTACCCAACAGTAAAGTATCAGTGCCGTCATGGAATTACTTCTTACAATTCATTACATTAAACAGTGGTTATAATTATAGACACATCCCAGTGTATTTTACAACTGTGTCCTTTCTTTTGCATAGATGCAGATCCATATTCCAGGGTAAAGCAAAGGCTTGTATTATTTGGTCACCTTCCCAATAGGTCATTTCTGCAGCATTTTCCCAAAGTGAGACAGTCAGTCTCAAACACACAGAGCCTATGACCTTATCCTATGATGATTTTTTTAGTTATTATTGAAGGATAGTTGACATACAGCGTTACATAGGACTTAATGTTAGTTACATGGAGGGGAGTCTTACACCAAATATATGGACCCATATATGGGAAACATGAACACATTGTCATTATCACTTGATAGCTGATAGTTATAGTGGAAAACAAACAAACTACCCTTTCTTTTTCAGGAGAACACGATCTTTAAGCCACATTCCATTTATCTATATCAATGTTTGCAGAAGTAAATATCTTAGGGTACCACCCACGTAGTTATTTGTTGATTCATTCCTGTAGTCCATCAATCTTTTTTCAATTCGGGGTGCACGGCTAGGGTAGTGTGGCAGCATATATTGCATCTCTATGATAATTTAATTTAACTGTAGTGCGCTGGGGTCTAGATTGCTCCTCTTAGCAGCCAGAGGTGACCTAAACAGTGCCAGGGCCTAGATTGTTGTCAGCAATAATTACTGGCTAAAGAGAGCTTTGACAGAAAATGACATTCTGGAGAAATATCCATCAACAAGAGTCAGAGTGTATATAAGGATATATATAAGGGTATTTTAACAAAACCATAAATTTCTTTGTCAAAACAGGTTGTAATTTATTGGCTAACCAAGTCTCTAAACTGCATTTGCATTTTTGTTTAAGTCTGTATGGTATGTGTTTGCTTCAGGCATATTTCCTTAATGGGTTTATGTGTACTGATAATCTGGAAATGAAGTAAATGGCTGGGCTAAATACTGGAGAGAGTACAAAAGGAAAGAAGGGGAAAAAATGTTGCTCATATATTTTCTCATTTTTCTGCTCACACAATAAAAATTCAACTTTAAAAATCAAAGGAAAGAAGTAAATGGCTCTTCCCTCTTTAATTACCATACTTAGGAAGAACTGTAAGTACACACACCATTTCAGCAAATGGCATTGGATCTGAGTGATGCCATATGATGCTGAACTAAAATGTTTGCCTTAGAAAGTGCTCTTTCGTCATGTGCTGGCTTTCTCAGCCCTTATTTCTGTGAAATAGAAGTCAAAAGAAAATGATAGGTGTCCCAATGCTATGACTGCATAATGCTCTCCCACCCCCACTCCCAGCCTTTTAGGCTAACCTTCTTGGAAAGTATCCGTGAGCAAAACAAAACAAAAACCCACTATTGGGCTAAGTTAGCATATCTCTAGGTGGTTATAGAAACAAATTGATTTTCATATGGGTTTACATTAGCTACAAAATAATGACTAAAGCGCTCTGTCCTAGTGACACCGCTTAGCAACGGCTTGCTGAAGGCTGTGGGATTTCTGGTTAGCAATTTAGCCTTCCTGGTAAGAACGAGTGGAATGTTTGTTTACACAATCCATTTGAGAAGAGGAAGAATGAAAATAGCCCCGAGGCTATCATGAACATTAAGAAGAAAAGAGTATGTTTGGAAAACTTCATCTTATAGAAAGTTTTCTAACACTACTGTCCCAAACAAAATGAAAGGAGAGGAAATCAGAAGGCAGTCCCACTGTCCAGTAGCTTGTTCTTCAGGAGCCTCAGATCCTGGTAACTGAAACATTTTCTCAGACAGACCTTATCGTGTTCTCCCTCTTCCTGAAGCAATGTCTCCATTCATCCCAATGGGGTTATTGCTGCATAGTGATGAGGAACCTCAGGGTTGTAAGTGACTTCAACTTCCATCTTGTCAAGTACTCAAACCCTCATTCCAGCGTTAACATGACAAAGTTCTTCTTTCATGACGAGGATCTTTCATTTCTTTGTCTACTCCACGAGAAAGGCTTTAATAGTAAGGGAGTTCCTAGAAGGAGTTATTTCAAACCATACATATATTCCTCATTTGAGGTATTTACTCATGATGAGCTTGGTCTGTAACAAAGAAGCCAGCATATGTTTTACTCTACCTTGTATTTTTCCTGCTGATTTCATAAGTATGTATGTATATATATATATATATATATATATATATATATATATATATCTTGATTCTCAAACTGCATTGTAAATTCATCAATAATAAAGCCTTTGTCTCATATACAAGCCATTGAATCCCACCCCCCCACCCCCGAACACCTACAAATATGAGTCGTTGGCACCTGAAAAGTGCTTATAAATACCTGGGGCTTGATGATGTGAAGGGGACTATTTTGTATGTGTAAGAGCAGGATATAAATCTCAGTAATAATTTTTCTTTCTTTATTCCACAAACTACTGAAAGTACCTTAGTTTCCATCCATGGAGAGAAAAATTAAAGAAAATATTGCCCTGACCTCAGTGAGCTAATAGTCTGTAAGAAGAAATAGGCTTCAAATAAATAATCACAATGTCTTAGGATACATGCTACTATCAAAGTTTGCATGAGGTCCAGAGAAAGAAAAAGAAGTAGAGGCTTGAGTTGGTTTTTAAAGAACATATTCGAAAGGAGGAAGGTATGGGAAAAACTTTCAAAGTAGAGGGAAAAGTAATCATTGTTACAACTGGAATGTAGTGAATGTTTGAATTATTGAAGAAAGAGCTGAAGAAAGCTAAGGGTCCAAAAACATAAATGCACGCTACCCACAAACTGTTTCATTCTTCAGAAATTTCTTCAGGTGCTGCCCCCAGCACCACACTCTTCATTTAACCTCATCTCCATGGCAGACATTTCCCTTCAGATCCAGTTCTGAAGCACTGCATCTATCCCGGAGCACACCTTCATCTGAGACACAAATGTTAGCTCCCTTTTGTCCTTTTACCCATGATCATGGGACAGACGCTGAAGGCCCCTACTCAGGAAAGAGTCCAAGCCCCTCACCCATCCACGTACACCAACAAAAGCCTAGACAGTAAACTTGGCCAGGGAACTTCTGTTGCATGCCTTGCAAAAGAGTTTGGACTTTACCCTCTAGTCTAGGCAATGGGGTTCCATTTGTATACTTTGTTCAGAAAGTAAAAGATGAACATTTAATAGGCTATCGCTAAAATGGCATTAAATGTAGATCATAATCTTTAACTTGCATTATGGTCTTCTGAGAATTTACCTTAAACCATTAATCCAGGTAAACATTTGATCCATTGTTGTTTAGATTTTGGAAAGAGCATGTGAATCGAGTCTTGGAAACACGCCAATATTCTACTCTGCAGTTTTTAACAGCACTCAGAGAACCATTTTTCTGATATCCATATGTCATTACGCGTAGATGATTTATTAATGATCAGATGTATTTTAAAATACTGTACATACGCAGATTATAATGTGCCCAATAATCATGCACTACAGTGCATGATTTATGTTACAGACTTCTCTGTTTAACATCAGAGTTTTGTTTTTTCTGGAGGCAATCTCTTCAGAAAAGATTGGTTTCATGCCTCTGGTGTTGTTCTGTGGATAAAGGAGCTTTGCATTACAATCCTAAGAGAAGGAGCCATTTTTCTTACCACAGCTAACAACCATTTTAATCATTGGTGCAACACTATCTCCATTGAACTTCCAGTTCAGCTTCAAGTTTCAGCAGTCAGAGTCTATCTATAAAGATGGTATTCCCTCAGTGAAAGTATACAGCAATGATTAGGGCAACAATGTTTAGGTAAAGTTAAAGACTCTTCATGTCTCCTGCGTACAGTGGTACAGACTGTGCGTTGACCACCTCCAGGGAGAACCATTCATAGTCACTGTAGATTCCTTTACTTATGAGAACTCATGTTCTGACAATAAGAAAATGTTTTAAGGAAAGAAGAGCTTCTTCTAATGTACACGGATGTGTCATTTAGGCCAGCAGCACATAAGTATAAGAGATGGAATATAGCCAAATTTATAAATTAGTAGTATTTCTTCTTTATTCCCAAACCCATGAACAATATTTTGATAGTATGCTTTAAAAAGGAAACAAAACCAAAAGTGCTTGGAAAGTTTGAGAAATGTTGAAGGAGGTTGAAAATTAAATAGCAGTAACGCTTAAGAAACAGATTAAAATATGAAAGCAAACATAAGTTCAAAAGAAAAACTCATTCTAGAAATATGATTTCAGGGTGAAGAACCACAATGACCTTGCAAAGCGGAAAGGCCTGACCCAATGATTTTTTACTAATCGCAACTTTACGAACAAAACTAAGCCGAGAATGGCCAAATTCCAGTACATACTACTGGTGACTTAATTAAGACTGTCCGGAAGATTTTTTCCAAGTCTATAAATTGTCTTAAGATCCGGCCTCCTTGGGAGGGATCATAAGTCTTTTAACTTTTGAGGAGTACCATTTCCCCTCTATTTACAGTAGGTAAAACATCAGCTTGGAGCAAAGCACTTTGGAAGTCGGAGATAAAATGCAGCACTCTGGATAGTAGTATTTATTAAAACAACAGTGGTCTTGACTGTCAGAGTTAAAAGACCTCTATAGAAAGACTTCACTTCTTTATTCTTCCCATTCATGTTTTTATTTATTTTTTAGAGTAAGCAAATGGGGGAAAAAATTATATTGGCAGAGGGCTGACCTCTATTTTATATAATTTGTAGCTAAAAAGCTTACAGGCTAAAACATGTAAATATATGCAGATCTGAGAGCAAGACCTCAGAAGGGAAATAGCTGAGCAAGATTGAAGAGAATGTGGGCCATACATAGGAAAGCCGCTGGGGCTCTTAGCAACCTGGAAACCTGAAATGAATTATTATCTGGTCCGATTGTGACCTACTTAGTCTCCTGGCAGCATGTTGGCATAAGGAGAAATTTGGAGCTGTAGGAATGGCTTATTTACTTGACCTTGAAGATACCCGAACCAGTCGGATGACTGCTGATTCGGCCCAGTGAGCAGACACTGCTGTAGTTGTAAGCCAATCACATTGTGCTAAGATGACTCACCATGCGTCGTGGACAAAGATGGCCTGAGCCTATGTCCTCTGCTGAGTTTCTCTTTTATTGGAATATGCTGTATCAAAGTGGTAAGCATTGCTGATAATAGCAAATAGAAGAAAAGCAAAATGTACACCACCAACATTCTTACTTTTTTCAAGCCTACCGTGTTTTGTTTTTTCAATAACGTCACAAGAAAAGACACAGAGCATGAATTTCAGATGAAAGTTAGAATGAGAAATCAGTTGCTTTGAATAAAAGAGCAAAGCGTTTCTCTAAAAGGGAGAGTGTGGGTGAATGGAAAGGGGAACTATTTGTAGCAAGGTAGAGAAAATCAACATCACATTTCCTCAGACCTCAAGAATTCCCACCCACAGACTTTGATCATATTAAAGAGCTGGAGTGATCCAAAGAGAACATCAGTTGTACCTGTTGGGGCTTATAGACGAGGAACACAAGGAACAAAATCGTAATGCTACCTAAAGCAACATATCAGAGCTCAGTTCCCCAAATGCTCAGAACCTTCAGCATTTTCCCCACACTGCTCCCTGCAGCAAATATTCCTTCAAAGTCTCCTTGAATGTAAATCTTTTCCCATGCCACTATGAATCCATGGAATTTTGAGTAAAGTGGGCTGAGGTAAAGGCAATGCCTCTTAGCCTTATTTTCCTCTTTTGAGAAAGAATCTGTCGAGGGGCTAAGTTGTGCCCTCCACTCAATCAAAGCAGACATGAATTATAGTTGAAATTAGATGCTACACTTAATTTTGCTTGCGTATGTCTGGGGTATAATATATGTCTCACAAATGGGTTCTTTCAGAAGAGCCAAAACATGAGATGCCATGATTGATGGAAAGTTCCAAGTAACCCAATTAGCATGAATGAAGAAGTTATCAAATGTGAAAACTTTAGGTGAATTAACTGTCATCCAGTATGTTATGATGTGATGAATAATGAGCATCTAGAGTTTTATTAATGAGCATCTAATGGAAAAGATGGAACTGGTACCAACAAGTTTAATTCCCAATAATGTGTAAAACAAGCCTAAGCCAGGACCAGAAGATCTGTTGGCACCAGACCCTATGACCTACAACAGGAAGCATCTTAACTTATAGGTGTGTTAAGAAAGACACATGCCAGCCAGCCCACAGTTCACGGGTCAGGAACTCCAGCCTTAAATCACTCCAGCTGTTACTCTATTGTCTTGACTGTCACAAGTGTGTCTCAGGATATATATTACCCAGAGAATCACCAAAGTCAGTGGTTTTTATCTGTACTTAGCAAGGTAAACAACTAGTGGAGGGCTATAGTTGTACTGAGATTTCCAAATAATATTACAATAAATTCTTGCACATGGCATAGTTATCACTCACAATTGGATATTATCTTTTTTTTCTTCAGAAAAGCTTTCTATTAAGATACTTTCATTTAGAACTTACAGTGAGGCTTATTTGTGGCCAGAATAAATGGCTGTCTATGCTGAACAGTTTGAAAGATCCCAAAACATCTCCAGAACAAGTTGTTGCTGCTGTTGCCTGAAATTCTGCCATTAAAGATTTGTTCCATTGGGCACTGCCTCTTTGGGAAGAGGAAAGATAGCGTGTACAGTATCTTCTAAGCCAATGTCAAATATTCACACAAAGGTGTTAGTGTCCTTCCACAATGGAGAGACTTCTTGTGAAGAGGGAGAAGAAAATGGTAAAGTCCTGATCCTCATCCACCATGAAAGGGGAACCTACATGGACTTGTGTCCCTGGAGTTAGTAGATTCAGTGAAAAGAATAAAAAATTCCACCAGAATCCTTGAAATTCATTTTCTTCCCTGCATTCCATCTCTGCACAAGTTCTGTCCTTACAGAGGTCTCTTTAACCCAGGCCACTTTTCTTTCACTTTTCCTGGGTAACTGAGAACTGTTTAAGATTAGAGAAATACCTTATTCTTTTATTCCTATCACAATGATTAGAATATTATGTACATTCAACAATTTTTCAAATGAGAAAAATTGAGTTAAGAAAATACCTAGGATAGGGGCACCTGGGTGGCTCAGTTGGTTAAGCATCCAACTCTTGATTTCAGCTCAGTTCATGATCTCACAGTGGTGAGATCGAGCCCCGTGGCAGCATCCACACTGGGCATGGAGTTTGCTTAAGATTCTCTCTCTCCCTCTTTCTCTGCCCCTCCCCTGCTCATTCTCTTTCTCTTTCTCTCTCTTTTTTTTTTTTTAAAAAAAAGGAAATAAAGAGGGAAAGAAGAAAGAAAGAAAGAAAGGAAGAAAGAAAGAGGTAAAGAAAGAAAGATAAAGAAAGAAAGAGATAAAGAAAGAGATAAAGAAAGAAAGAAAATACTTAGGATAAATCCCACTTAGTTCACAATTTTGCCTTGAGTTACCCTAATTCAATGAAACTTATTTTCCTAATGTGTTTACACATTACATATACCTAATGGTGTTTACATCATTACATTGGAAAGACATTTGGCTAGAAAAAATATTACCAATGATAATGATTATATATTAGAATTATATGCATAAAAACCTTTAAATCCTCATTAAAAAGCATCAATGCCAAAAAAATCATCGATGCTACTATGCCTATCATGAAATATCATGGTATTAAAATAACTAAAGAAAACACAAAAAACTAATTCAAAAGGATACATCATGCACACTTATATTTATAGCATCGTTATTTACACTAGCCAGGATATGAAAGCAGCCCAAGTCTCCATAGATTGGTGAATGGATAAAGAAGACATAGTATGTATATACAATGGAAGAGTATTCAGCCATAAAAAAAAAAATGAAGTCTTGTCATTTGCAACAACATAGATGGAGCTAGAGTATAATAGTGAAATAAGTCAGTCAGAGAAAGGCAAAAACCATACGATTTCACTAATATGTGGAATTTAAGAAACAAAACAAATGAGCTAAGGGGAAAAGAGAGAGAGAGAAACCAAGAAACAGACTCTTAATTATACAGGACAAACTAATGATTACCAGAGGAGAGGTGGGTGGGGGAAATGGATGAAAGAGGTGATAGGGATTAAAGAGTGTACTTGTTGCGATGAGCACTAAGTGTTGTATGGAAATTTTGAATCACTATATTGTACACCTGAAACTATAATAATGTATAGAAACTAAAATTAAAATTAAAAAATAATCAAGAAAGAAGGAAAAAGATAGGAACTTATCAATGTGCTTTTTCTAGCTCATATTATGTAGCCACTTTTGAGGGGGGATATCTCTGACTTTCTAATATTTTTATTAGAAATTCCCCAAATTCTAACTTTCACTTAAGAAAAGTATTTTTGTTGGAATATTTTGGTTTCCTTTCAAATCTCTTAATTCAGTAAATTTAAAAATATATATCTTTGTCAAAAATGGATCAAATGCATTTAAAAATAGAGATTAAAAGTTTGAGTGATGGTCAAACAAATATCTTTTGGAATACATGCTGCTGTTCTGGTGATGCACCTATAATTAATAAGAACTAGTGAATTGAGGACAAGACTATGGATCATTCTATTCTCAACTTATTAGTAATTGGTGGCCTCTGTAGACAAAAACTAGATTTGGGATGTTTACAGTAAATGCATTTCCTTCTGAAAAAAATGAAATATAATTTACAGCCTATCCATTGACTTTCCCTAGGAAAATGTTCTTAATGGACACTAACAGGAGCAAAATGACAGGCATAGAAATGACAACATGGAATCCCAAAATTCTGAAGGTGAGTGGTCCTTTCTTCTGGAGGTGGATTAATGCAAAGGTTAGAAATTATTTAAATTTATCATTAAATTTAGTAAATTTCTGTTAAATGAAGGAAGCTTTTGCACTTAAGAAAAACAAAAAGATGCTTTGCTCTTCATTTTTCTAAAGAAATGGATAAATGAAAGGAAAAAAAGAGGTGGGGGGAGAAAAGTAAGAAAGGGACCTACGTATGTTAAAGGATATTTACATTTGTAGTTAGGAGTCATTAGACAAGAAAACCAAAGAATCATTTTTTTTCTTCCAAGTTTTTATTTAAAATTGAGTTAGTTAACATACAGTGTAATATTAGTTCCAGGTGTAGGGTTGAGTGATTAATCACTGACATACAACACCCAGTGCTTATCACAAGTGCCCTCCTTAATACCCATCAGCCATTTAACTCATCCCCTCACCCATTTCCCCTCCAGCAGCCCTCGGTTTGTTCTCTATAGTTAAGAGTCTGTTTCTTGGTTGGCCTCTCTCTTTTTTCCCCCTATGTTCATCTGTTTTGTTTCTTAAATTCCACATATGAGTGAAATCATATGGTATAGGTCTTTTTCTGGTTTATTTCACTTAGCATTATACTCTCTCGTTCCATCCATGTTGTTGTTGCAAATGGCAAAACTTTATTGTTTTTTATGGCTGAATACTATACCAGTGTGTGTGTGTGTGTGTGTGTGTGTGTGTGTGTGTATACCGCAACTTCTAATACAAGTTTATTGAGAGGTGATTTTACAATATGAGCCAAAGCATTCAAAATCTACATAACATTCTGATTCCATAAGTCCACATCTAGGAATTGATGTCAACAAAATCATCAAACAAGTGTATTTAGATTTATGTATCTGGATGTTCTTTGATATTTTGCTTATTATAGTAAAATGAATTTATGATGTTAAGTGTTTGGTTAAGTAAATTATATTCCATGATGGTATAGATATAGATTTATTGACAGAAAAATGTTTGGTGTCTTTATTGTATAAAAAAAGCAGATTGGGGTGCCTGGGTCGCTCAGTCAGTTGAGTGTCTAACTCTTGATTTCAGCTTAGGTCTTGATCCCAGGGTCATGGGACCAAGCCCTGTGTTGAGCTCTGTGTTGAGTGTGGAGACTACTTAAGATTCTGTCTCTGCCTCTGCTTTTCTCCCTGCTCCGTGTGCTCTCTCTCTCTCTCCAGAATAAAAAATTTTTTAAAAGCAGATTATAAAGTGACATATATGGTACAGTCCCATTTTGTATGTGTTTTTGTGTATTTTATGTATTTTCCTAAGAATATTTCATATATATGTGTATGTGTGTATATATGTGTGTGCTGTGTGTACATATATACACACATACACATATATGCTAAATAAAAGTGGTTACCGATAAGGGTTGAAATTCAGTTTTTATTTTTATTAATATTTGCATAGTCTAGCTTTTAATAATGTGAATGACACAGATAAGTCTAAGAAAGATATTAAAGAAAACTGTTCTTACAATATACTGCAAATATTAAATTCAGGAAAACATATTATGATGATATTTGCCTTTAATGCTGACAACACTATTTTTACTACAGTTTTTATTCGAAACTAGAAAAAGGAAATGATTTCACTCTAGAAGTTTCCTCCATCCAAGTACTTCTCTCTGACTTCCTATTTATTTACCATATCTTCTGGGACATGACTACAAATCAGTTCCCAACTTGGGAATACACAAACCCCCCAAACTAATATGTAAAACAAATTGTTCCATCGTCCCATGGTTAACAATTGTGAAGAATTATTGGTAGTATAAATAATAGTCAATTGAAATTTTAGAACAGATATGGCTCTGCCTGAGTAGTTTATTGGAAAATCATTTGTTTCACATAAGGTTTGGCATCCAGTATTCAATGTGAATTATGTGGTTATAGCCCAGTTTATTATATTTCTGTTTGTGCCAGTGGGTATATATGTGTCTTAGGCTTTAAAAAGGTAATTTGTGCCCTCAAAATGTATTATGTAACAAATTGTGATTCATGCAAATCACTTTGATTTGTTTTCCAAAAATGTAACCGGCTTCAATTAATCAGTTGCTATTCATTTCAGATGTTTCAATTGCGCTCACAACAAAAGCTCCAGTGGGTTATCACTTACATGGGGGACTGACCTCCCAAGGGTATGAAAGACACAACAATCAGACATTATACCAAGCATACAATTATAGCGTGTGTCCCCACAAACTCCAGTAAATCACACATCACTTTATGTTGGACTCCCACCTCTCTGAAGTTCTCCGTCACTCAAGCCACCTACCTGCTGTAATCAGAGCCCTCTGCAGTGCATGGATGCACAGCTCTCAACCTGCTGAGACCTAGTCCACGATCCCCAGTGTGTAGCAAAAGTCAGCCAAGCAGATTGCCATATCTGTGTTCTGCAGCCCGCCCATCACGATGTATCAGTAGCCCCAAGTGCTATGCTCCCGTACATGGACCTTTTTTTATAAAGAAGGAAAGTAAAAGCAACATGTCAATTGTAATTGTGGTTAGGCATTGATGATACACAATATTGTCCCATAGCTTTTATTACTTGAGATGCAAAAATGGACATAGTGAACAACTTGCAAGAGACGTTGTAAACTAACTATGGAAAATGTTCTCTTTTATAAAGGTTTTATTTTAATTATGGGACATCTTAAAGTATAATTACCACTCATGCTTTTACTTAAGTGTCACGTTGTCTCAACCCTATCCCATTGAATGAACTAATAATAATGGACTGGGATTAGCATTTTGTAAGAGGTATATTATTATTTATTTTCCTAGGAATAACAGGGTACTTAGTGTCATCAAAAGTAGAGGGCATTATTAAACCAAAACCACTTTTCTATGCCAGCTATTTATAAACCAACATATGAATAGTTCTAAAATATAGGGTACTGAAATGACTAATTGTACTGAGTAGATACTCATTAGGGGTAAAACTGCCCACGAAGGGAAGATTTGTCTATGGAGTTCTGATATCACTCTGTCAGCCATTGCAAAGTTACTCTGACGATAACACAAGATCTTATTTCTTCTGGGGCCAATTACCATGGAAAAAAGTAGAGGTTAGAGAAATGTAGCCTTAGACATAGTTCCACCATGTAGGGATGTTAGGTCTGAACCAGGATGCAAGAATTTTCAGGAGAGTAGACAAAACAACAGGAAGCCGATCATACAGCATATAACTCTGGGAACTTTCACATGGTTGAGTATCTGTAAGATAAACCTCAGTTCCATCAAGGTAAAGGCCACAAACAATAGTTGGCAAGTGCTTCAAAAGGAAACTCTCAACTTTGATACTGTTGACATCGTACGTTTACAGTTCTAATTTTCTGATCTCATTCTTCTAATTTGATACAATGAAGAGAAAATGAAGTTGAATGAACAATTTATTTATTGAGTTCCTGCCATGCTATTCTTTTTTAAAAAATTTTTTTAACATTTATTTATTTTTGAGACAGATAGAGAGCACGAGTGGAGAAGGGGCAGACAGGGAGACACAGACTCTGAAGCAGGTTCCGGACTCCAAGCTGTCAGCACAGAGCCCAGCGCAGGGCTCGAACCCACAAACCATGAAATCATGACCTGAGCTGAAATCGGTCACTTAACCGATGAGCCACCCACATTCCCCCCTGCCATGTTATTCTTAATCAGGACTTCTCTATGGCGTTGAACCCAATAATCACAATAAATCTGTGAAAGATAACAATCACCATTCGAGCCATCATAAAATCAAAGATAAGTTAACAATACAGGCTTGTAGTGGGCCTGAGTACTCCAAATGGCCAGATTTTCACTTGAGTTTTAGTGGTCTGGATAGAAGATCAAGCCATTCCCTTAAGCCAAAGCCTAATCGTGAGCAAGGCCCTAACTCTCTTCAGGTCTGTGAAGGCTGAGAGAGGTAGGGAAGTGGCAGAACAAAAGTTGGAAGCAGAGGTTGGTTCACAGGTTGAGTTAGCCACCTCTGTAACATAAAGTGCAAGGTAGAGCAGCAAGTGCTGATGTAGAAGCTGCAGCAAGTTATCCAGAAGAGCCAGCTAGCTAAGGTCATTAATGGAAGTAGCTACCCTAAACAACAGCTTTTCAATAGAGACAAAACAGCCTTATTTTGGCCTCAAAGCTTCAAAGGACAGGCTGACTCTCTTTAGAGGCTAATGCAGCTGGTGACTTTAAATGGAAGCCAATGTTCATTTACTATTCCAAAACTCATAATCCTTAAGGATTATGTCATATCTATTCCGCCTGTGCTCTAGAAATGCAACAACAAAGCCTGGATGACAGCACATCTGTTTACAACATGGTTTACTGAATATTTTAAGCCCACTGTTGAGCATAATTGCTCAGAAGAAAAAAAATTGCTTTCAAAATATCACTGTTCATTGACACTGCACCTGATCATTCAAGAGGTCTGATGGAGATGCACAGTGAGATTAATGTTGTTCTCATGCCTGGTAACACAATATCCATTCTGCAGCCCATGGATCAAGGAGCAAGTTTTATCTTCAAGTCTTGTTATTTAAGAAATATATTTATCTACATACATGTATCTATCTGCCATAGGTAGTGATTCCTCTGATGGATTGGGCAAAGTAAATTGAAAACCTCCTGGAAAGTATTCACCATTCTAGATGCCATTAAGAACATTTGTGATTCACGAGAAGAGGGCAAAATATCAATGTGAACAAGAGTTTAGAGGTTGATTCCCAACTGTCATGGATGACTTTGGGGAGTTCAAGACTTCGGTGGAGGAAATACGTGTAGATATGGTGGAAAGAGCAAGAGAACCAAAATCAGAAGTGGAACCTGAAGATGTGACTGAATGGCTGCAACCTCATGATAAAATTGTAATGGATGAGGAGTTGCTTCTTATGGATGAGCAAAGAAAGTGGTTTCTTGAGATAAGTCTATTTCTGGTGGAGATGCTGTGAAGATTATTGAAATGACAGCAAAAGGCTTAGAATATTACATAAACTTTGTTTATGAAGGAGTGGCAAGTTTTGAAAGGATTGAGTTTAATTTTGAAAGAAGTTCTACTGTGTGTAAAATGCTATCAAACAGCATCACAGAAAATCATTCACGAAAGGAAGAGTCAATTGATGCAGCAAATTCATTGTTGTCTTACTTTAAGAAATTGCCACAGCCACCCCAAACCTCAACAACCACGTCCCTGATCAGTGACCAAAAACGACTCCCAGTAACTCAAAAAGTTAGGAATTGAGTTTTTAAACTCAGAAGTATCTCTAGACAATTACCAGTGCTCATATCACAAGCCCTACTGAAAATAAAATGCTGATCTTTACTTCTAAGTATTTGAAGCCAGTGGCAAATTGGATCTAACTAAATCTATCACAAAGCCTCTGTTCAGCTCAACTGCAGATTAGACTGACTCAGCACTGATCGTAGCAACCTGACAGAAGAAGGGGAAAGCCCTTTGCTGGTAGTTTCTAATGTTATTGACACAAAAGACTGGCATAGATTAAAATAGGATAAAAATTTCAAAATGTGAAGAAGTAGAAAAATGAGACCAATAAGAAAAAGACAGAAACAAGCTGACAGATAACCCAGATATTGACTTTAGCTATCCTGAACTTTAAAATAATTCTGGTAAATGTGTTATAATATCTAGTGAAAGTTGATGAAGGAAGAGATTGAAATTTTCAGAAGATACATAAAACTATCTTTAAAATCTAATTAGAAATGCTAGAACAATATAAGAAGTTTAAAACTCACTTACTGGACATAAAAGCATACTGGACACAGCAGAAGAAAAGATCACTGAATTGGAAAACATCAACAGAAATAAAACAGAAATAGAAACATAAAAAAAATATCTAAACTGAACAGGGAGTCACAGATTTATTGAATGATTTCAAATCATCTAATATATGTGTCAGTTAAGTTCCAGAAACAGAACAGAGAGAGAGAGAGAGAGAGAGAATGGGGCAAAGAATTATTTCAAAGAGATAATGGCTGCTAGTTTTTTGAAATTAATGAAATATATCAACCCATATATTCTCTGCATAACATAGTCAAACTACTCTAAAAGGAGAAAATCTTAAAAATAGCCAGAAAAAAAAAAAAAGACAACTTATATGCAAGAGAACAGATAATAAGAATAATGGCTGACTTCTCATCAGGAAAAAAAGGCAGAAGGCAATGGAATAACATCTTTGAAGTCCTGAAAGTCGAAATAGAATGCTGTATATAGCAAATACATTCCTCAGAAATAAAAGCAAAATAGATATTTCAAATAGACAAGGTCAAGAAGTTTTATATTGATAAATGCAATCTATGCAAAATGCTAAAGGAAAACTTTTAGCATTAAAGAAAATGATACAAAATAGAAGCCTATACCTACAAGGAAAAAAAATAAAAATCACCAAAAAGGGTAACTATGTGGGTAAATCTAAGAGATTTTTACATATATGTGTAAATACATATTATATATTATTATATATAATATATTATATATTAGAAGGGGAAATGAATCTTGTATCTATTGCTCTATTATCTATAATTAATTATATCCATTACTATATATTATTTCATATAAATACATTATATAATACATATTATATTTTTATATAGTATATATTTAAATATATTTTATATATAAAATTCTCTTATATTTATAATATGCAGTATACTTAAATATAATATGTGCATATATATATGTGTTTATATTTAACCTAAGACTATTGAAAATTTAAAGCAAAAATAATAACCATGTATTTTAGATAAGACATAAGAAAACATATAAAATCACAGAGAATAGGAGGAAGATTAAATAGAATTCTGCTGCTTGGTATTGTCTTTCTCCCTCTCTCTCTCTGTTTTTCCTCTGCTCTCATCCACACACAAGTGTGCTCTCTTTCTCTCTCCCTCAAAATTAATTAAAAAACTCAAAAAACAAAAACAAATGAAACAGAACTAACTTTATTAAAAAAAAAAAAGTAAGGCCCAACTACTTATCATTAAGATACACAGTGTAAATATAATGAGGAAATAAATAAAGGCACAGGTATACACTGAAATAGTGGAAAAAGCTGTTGTAGCTATCAGAAAAAATAGACATTGACAAGTTTAGAAATATTTTCAAATGATAAAAGGGCCAATTCATTAAAAAGCTATAAGAATTTTAGATACATATGCACTTAATGATAAAGCTTCAAAATACATCGACCAAAAATTGAACAGTACCAAAAAGATAAGTACACAAATCCACAATGATAATTAGAGATTTTAACACCCATCTATCAATAATTGCTAGGCCAATAGAACCAACTACATTGAAAGGTAAGTAAAAATATAGAAATTCTGAACAATACGACCAACGAAACTGAACAAATTAACATTTATAGAACATTCCATCCAACAACTCTGAGAAACTAATTTGTTGGAAATGCACATGAGATAACCAAAACATATCATATGCAGGGTCATAAAAGAAATCTAAAAACTGTCAAGAAAATGAAATCCCACAGAATATTTCTCTGACTACAACATTATTAAATTAGAAATCATATGTAGGAAATCTTAACTTATTTGGAAAATAATGTACGCATGTCTAAATAACCCATGAGATAAAGAATAAACCACTAGAAAAAAATTTAAAGTATTTCAAACTGAATAATTATGAAAATAAAATAGATAAAAATTTGTAAGATGCAGTTAGTCAGTGCTTGGGAGAAATTTATTGATATGAACTCCTGATTAAAGAAGAAATGTTAAAAAGAAAAAGAAGAAATCTTTAAAATAAATGATCTCAGCTTTTATTTCAGAAAGGTGGGCAAAGTACAGCAAATTAATTTGAACTAACATTTAAGTTGTTTAGTTGGTGTGTTGTTTTATGTGTTCTATTTCATTAATCTCTGCTTTTATTTTCTTCCCTCTATTTAAAAAAAATAGAAAGCAGAAATTAATGAAATAGGACACATAAAACAACACACCAACTAAACAACTTAAATGTCAGTTCTTCGAAGAGATTAATACATTTTATAAAATCCTAGCAAGATTGGCCAAGAAAAAAAGAGAGAGTAAAAACGCAAATTGCTAGTGTCCAGAATGAAAGAGGCAATAGTGCTACATGGTCTATAGTCATTAAAAGAAAAAGAAGAGGATACTTAAGCAATTATATGCCAATATTTTGAATATTGATGAAATGGAAATACATTGAGAAATACAACTTACGAAAACTGACACACACAAAAATAGAAAATCTGAAAAGCCCTATATAAAACAGGAGAAGTAATCTGAATTAAAATTTTATACACACCACACACACACACACACACACAAATTTGAGGGCTATATGGTCTAACTGGCGAATTCTACTAAACATTTCAGAAGAAATAATGCCAAACTTACACAAAAGTATTCACAAAATAGAGGAGAAGGAAAGAAACATTTCCCAACTCATTTTATGGGGCCTTAATAGCTCAAATTACAAACTTGACCAGGAAATTACAAAAAAAAAATTTTTAAGGAAATAAAATTGCAGATAAAAATCACTTTTGGATGTACATAAAAATCCTCAATGAAACATTAATAAACCAAACCCAGTGATATATAAAATGGGTGATATATTCCATAATTAATGGCATATATACCAGGAATGCAAAGTTGATTTAATACTCAAAAACCAATAGAATTTATCACATTAACATAATAAGATGGGAAATCATTTAGGTGCATAAAAAGCATTTAAGAAAATTTAATGCTTATTTATGATGAAATTCTCAGAAAACTAAAAATAAGAGAATTTTCTCAATATAATAAAGGACATCTATTAAAAACATATACTTATCATCAAATTTAATGGCAATAGATTGACCACTTTCTCCCCAATGTCTATTCTCACTATTTTAACATTGTTCTTACTGAAAGTTCTAGTCAGTGCAATAAAACAGGAAAAATAAACAAAAGGCATAGATATTAGAAAGATAATAAAAAGAAAACAATTCTTTTTCCCCCAAGATGATATGGTTAAATACATAGAAAACCCTAAGAAATTCATGGCAGGGAGGGGGATCCTATTAGAACTAATGAGTAAATTTAATGCATTGCAAGACATAAGGTTGAAATATAAAAAGCAATTTTATTTCTCTATACTAGCCGAAAAAAAATGAAAACCAAAATTTTAGAAAATATACACCATTTATAAAGGCATAAAAATCAAATTCCTTGGAATAAATTTATCCAAATATATGTATTATTTCTGTCTTAAAAACTGTAAAGCTTTGCTAATAAATTTAAAGATCTTAATAAGTGGAAAGAGACACTATATTCTTGATTGGGAGACTTCATATTATTAAATATTCATTATCCCCAAATTGATCTATAGTCCCACAAGGGTAACAAAGTACCAGCAACACTTTTTGAAGGAATTGGCACAGTGATTCTGAAACTTATTTGGGAATGCAAATTAGTTAAAACAACCTTGAAAAGACTAAGTTGAAGAATTTCCACCTTCTGAATTCAAGACTTGCTCTAAACCTAACCTAATCATGACAGTTTATTATTAGAAGGAGATATAAATAGATTTACATGAAAACAAGAATTGATTTTTCAACAAAGGCACAAGATTCTTTGGGGAAAGCAGTATTTTTTCAACAAATGGTGCTGGAAAGACTGTACAAGTATCTGGAAGAAAAAAGACCCTGGACCCTTCACATCATATCCCAAAATTAATTCAAAATGGATTATCAACCTAAACATAAAAGCTAGAACTTTAAACCTTCCAGAAGAATATCTTTGCAATCTTAGAGTAGGCAAAATTTTCTCAAGTTCCAGGAAGATATCTTAGAGATCATACGTTGGTTTTAACTCAAGAGAGATGAAAGTATATACCCACAAAAAGAATGTTTGCTATATTGTATAATTAAAATTAGCTAAGAGACTAGAACTTAAGCATTCTCACTGAATGAATGAATGAATGAATGAAGTGATGAATGTGCTAATTAATGCAACAGTGGGCATTCTTTCACAATATAAATAAATGTATATCAAATCATCACATTTGTACACTTTAAATATATTACAATTTCATTTGTTAATTATCCTTCAATGAGGCTGAAAGAAAAGAATTTTTAGAGAAGCTGTATTCATAGTAGCCAAAAACTGTACACAATCCAGGTGTTCCTCAGCAGAATTGATAAAAAATTGAGGCACAATTAAAGAACTGAATGCTATTCAGAAAAAAAAAAAAAGGTAAGAATTACTGGTTCATGCGAAAATATGGATGAGTCCTAAAAATGTTTTCTTGAGAAAAAGAAGCCATTTATATAAAATCCAAGAACAGGTAAAACTAATGTGTGCTGAATAAAATCAGAGAATGGTTGCCTCTGGAAGGGAAGATGACTGGGTAAGGGCATAAAGGAAACTTCTGGGGTGGCAAAAATGTGCTACGTCTTGTTTTGGATAATGGGTAAATGAGAGTGTAGAATTGTCAAAACTCATCCAATTTGAATACTTGGGATCTGTCCACTTTATTATATATTAAAACATACCTCATTTTTACTGTATGTAAAAATTATAGACTCACTTACCTGAGACACTAAATAATTCTATAACATACTGACAATTGCAAGCCATTTCTAAGAAATTTTAAAATGAGTCATCTTATCCTGAATATAAACGTATTACTGAATTACCTGAATATAACTAAACATATTACTACCATTTGTGGAAAGTAGAAGGTAAAGAAGTTATTTGAGGGGTGCCTGGGTGGCTCAGTTGGTTGAGCATCTGACTTCAGCTAGGTCATGATCTCATGATTCATGAGTTCAAGCCCCACATCAGGCTTTGCACTGATAATGCAATGCGGAGCCTACTTTGGATTCTCTGTCTCCCTCTCGGTGCCCCTCCCCCACTAGGGGTCTCTCTCTCTCTCTCTCTCTCTCTCTCTCTCTCTAAAAATAAATGAACATTAAAAAAAAAAGTTATATCTCAGTTGATACCATTTAGAGAGAAATAACATGATGTTAAGTATTTAGAGAGAAATAACATGATGTCTGAAATTTCTTTTAAAAGATTCTATCAAGGGGCGCCTGGGTGGCTCAGTGGCTTAAGCGTCCGACTTCAGCTCAGGTCACGATCTCACAGTCTGTGAGTTCGAGCCCCGCGTTGGGCTCTGGGCTGATGGCTCAGAGCCTGGAGCCTGCTTCTGATTCTGTGTCTCCCTCTCTCTCTGCCCCTCCCCCGTTCATGCTCTGTCTCTCTCTGTCTCAAAAATAAATAAACGTTAAAAAAAATTAAAAAAAAACCAAAAGATTCTATCAAAAATAAAAATGAAAGGGGTGGGGTAAATGAAACAAGGTTGGCCACGAGGTTAACAATTACTGGGTGATGGGGACATATAATTCTTTATACTATTTTATTGTATTATATTTCGTGTATACTGGTAATATACAACACTAAAAATTTACCACAGGTTACTCTTCTGGCAAAAGATACAGCTGGTTATTACTCAAGTTCTTATTGTTCATAAGCTTCCAAATTACATATAAATCATTCACTGTTTTTTGACTTTTGTGTTGTACTGATCTTTTTAAGTCATTAAACAACACTAATGAGTTACTTAAAGCAAATATCCTAGTTAGTAAATTAACCTTTTTATTATTTTCTATAGTACATCATTAAATGAATTTTCAGGTATATTTTATATTATTATAATTAACATTATATTATAATTATGTTATATAATTTTCTATTATTAAAATTATTATACTATTAATACTTATTATAATTAACACTATATATTTATATATTATATTTTATTTTATATATGTATCTTATAACCAGATACTTTCCCTTTTCTTCTTCCAAAAGCAAAACAGTAAACCCAATCTTTATGAAGCCTTATGGACTTAAGTAAACTGGATCTTTTTTCCAAAATTTTTTGATTTTTCAAAAAATTGCATAAAGTGAATGAAATTGATTTTTGCTAACATCAACTTCTGAGCTCCAGTATGCATTTTAAAATTTATTACTGAACGTGTACAGAGCTAAAAGTAGAGAGGTAGACTGTCTTTTCCCGTTACGATGACAATTTAAACTTGACACGTTAACAAATCTTAACCTTTTATTCACCAAGGTAAACACTCCCTCTTCAGATCTTTCATTATACCTCAAAGGACCTCTTTTCCAAGTCTTTTTAAAAAATGTTTGTGAAATATACTGAATTGTTTTTACACTGAAATATTTGGTGGTTAATACTTTCTTTGGAAATGTTAGTCACACATTGATTATGTGCTTCCATTTTTAAGGAAGGTTAATTACAAATCAAGATGCACACAGACACAGACGCGCGCACACACACACACACACACACGCCCCACACACCCTATCCCAACACCCTGATGTTATTCAAGACTCAGTTTAATTCCAAGGTACTCCACAAATCCATTCTGATCCCACATTCCCCACCTGCCATATCCCTTCTCTGCATCCCAGTGCATTTGATCTGCATCAGTTTTAGGATATATATTATCTTGGGTCCACATTTCTGTCTTTGGAGAGATTGTGAATCATCGTGTAAAAATCCCTCTGCTTTGAAATCAGAAAACGTAGTTTCTTCAACCTAGGCCAAAAATCCAAAGTCTCTGGACCTATTTCCTCATCTGTTATAGTGAAAGCAACATTAACCTAGCCTGCAATGTTATTCAGAGAATTAAATGAAATTCCCTGCGATCCTCATATAATGTCCAGGACATAGTAAGATCTCCATAAATGTTAGCAGTTTGTATTGTCATGTAGTTATTTTCATTCATCTCTGTTTCCCACACTCCCTTGTAAGTTCCTCAAGGATAAAAATTGTGCCAGTTAGTTGTTTACATATAGTAAGGTCTTAAAATAGTTCAGGAGGAGAAATAAAGGGAAAAAAATGGCATTTTAAGTGGATAAGAAACATTAGGTAGCATTTTAAATAAAATGTATTTATTTACCACAGAAATCAGGGAAATACATCATATTGGATGATTAGATTCTCTTCAGAGAATGCAAGCCAGTATAAGATTGCAGAAAAGCATGTGTTTTAAAAGTAATTTTAAATATGAGTTGTGTTTAAAAAAATTTTTAATGTTTTTATTTATTTTTGACAGAGACAGAGAGACAGAGCACGATTGGAAGAGGGGCAGGGAGAGAGGGAGACAGAATCTGAAACAGGCTCCAGGCTCTGAGCCGTCAGCACAGAGCCTGATGCGGGGCTAGAACTCATGAACCACGAGATCATGACCTGAGCTGAAGTCTGACACTTTAATGACTGAGCCACCCAGGCGCCCCTAAATATGAGTTGTGTTTATTAGCGAAGATAGTAGTTTCTTCTACCCTTACTACATTTCACTTACCACACCATCTTCAGTAAGTAATTTGGTATTAAACAAAATAAAATCCCATGGTTAAACTGAACATTTCACTCTTCAGCAGTTGGTGCTACCATTGTTGGAGGATTCCCCAAGCACCAAAGAAACAGAGAATGAATCTAAAATGAAAGGGTAAGCCAGGAAGCGCAAGCAGAGAGATTTGGAAGAGATGATAGGCCAGAAGTCTGGGTCGCTTTAAGAAACTTAAAGCTACCTGGATGGCAATCAGACACTCAAATTTTGCTGAAAAAATGTGTACCTAATTCTGCATTCACAACAGCATTGGCATGCCTAATCAACTATAGTTATACCTACAAGTAGAACAGGAAAAATGGAGTAAATCCTATTTCATTGGGAAAATACTAACATTTGATTCCTTTCCAAAGCTCCAAGATGCCATATGAATGAAAAATTGCCGGGTGTTCTGAGCCACAGAATCATCTGAAATGGCAAAAGTTACAATCTCAAAAGTCAAGGCAGATATGGTCTGCTTGGCTCCATAGCCCAAACTGGATTCAATTTCCCAAGTCTAGTTCACATCCAAGAATGCAAATAAACACTGCCACATGAAATAAATGTGGGGAAAGACCCAGGCTGATTAATTGTGATGTATACATCCAAATAGAAAAAGGAAAGTCAGAAACCAAGTTGAGATACAGTCCTGTCAGAGTGCTCTAAATTGACAGATTGTGGTCTTGTAGTTATCCAATTTATTCACATTTTTATAATTAGATTACAAAATGAAAACCTTTTATTCTGAGCAATAGTCTTACAAGTATTCAATTTTCAGATTTCCCCCAAAAGAAATCATTTTCCCCATTATTCATGATTACAATGGTCCTTTCTCAGTGTATCTGAAAGAGACTGTGTAGCCTGTCCTTGTCCAATGTTATGGAAGTTTATACTTAAGACCTAAATCTTCACAGGCAGATGCCAAACGATGAAGCCATCTCTAAAAAGTTCAACCATCTAAAAGATTCCAAAAGGATACAGGACCTCAGGTGCCACTGATTGAAAGTGATATTTATCACACAATGTAGCTTTACTCAGTTTATTTATGTACGCTGCACTGATTGTAGAACAAAATTATAATGAAATATATTTGCACTTGTAACCTAAGGCTACTGCAGGTACCCTACAATTTCTGGAGCATATCCAATTCAATCTAATTTTATTCTTTTTAACAAATTAAATGTCACTTAATTTGTATACCTTTGTAAAACTTTTCATACAGTAAATTTACAATTCAGAAGACAAAATTATCCACAAGTAGAAGAATTTCTTTTTTTATTTAGAAAAATACTATCACCATGCCTAAAATGTATGTTAAATCTAAATCTCTTTCTGTTTAAGATATAGTCTCAGAAAGGACTATCCAGAGACAACAACCCCTTGAGACCCACTCTCAGGCAGACACAGTGTAGGATTAACATGGAATAGTTCAAGTCAGTAGCCATTTACTAACTGTTTCCTGAAGGTTGTTACACACCGAGCTTGATTCTGAGCAGATCAGAATGGCCGCAAACCTTCTGGGTTGGTCCTTCAGGCTTCAAAGGGACAATCTTCTCTTTGTCAAACTCTCCAGTAAATGGGGACTGGATGTTGCACCGACTTCCTCTAACTTGTTCTTGGCAACATCACTGGAATAAAGGCGCCCAAAGGGAACCATGGAGACCCAGCTCTCCCCTGGAGAGCAACAGAATAATCCAGGAAAGGCTTTTCAGGCTAGTCTCCTTTTTTATTTTTAAGTTTATTTATTTATTTTGAGAGAGAGATTGAGAGAGAGAGAGAGAAAGGGGTAGAGAGAGAGGGAAAGGGAGAGAATCTCAAGCATGCTCTACACTGTCAGCGTGGAGTCCGATGCAGGGTTTGAACTCACGAACCGTGAGATCATGACCTGAGCCAAACCCAAGAGTTGGACACTTAACTGGCTAAGCCACCCCAGTGCTCCCAGGCTAGTCTTCTCAAATGGTTTACTGGATTGTTTTCGTTTCTCCATTTCTTTCTTACTTCCTGAAACTGCTGAAGAGATGGAAGTCTCTCATCTTTTCAGGGAGATTGTTTTTCCCTTTGCATTTTAGGTCTCTTTTTTGGTGACTTCTTCACTTTATCTTCTAACTTTTTTTAATGAAATTTATTGTCAAATTGGTTTCCATACAACACCCAGTGCTCATCCCAAAATGTACCCTCCTCAATGCCCATCACCCACCCCCCATAAACCCTCAGTTTGTTCTCAGTTTTTAAGAGTCTCTTATGCTTTGGCTCTCTCCCTCTCTAACCTCTTTTTTTTTTCTTCCCCTCCCCATGAACTTCTGTTAAGTTTCTCAGGATCCACATAAGAGTGAAAACATATGGTATCTGTCTTTCTCTGTATGACTTATTTCACTTAGCATAACACTCTCCAGTTCCATCCACTTTGCTACAAAAGGCCATACTTCATTCTTTCTCATTGCCACGTAGTATTCCATTGTGTATATAAACCACAATTTGTTTAAACATTCGTCAGTTGATGGACATTTAGACTCTTTCCATAATTTGGCTATTGTTGAAAGTGCTGCTATAAACATTAGGGTACAAGTGCCCCTATGCATCAGCACTCCTGTATCCCTTGGGTAAATTCCCAGCAGTGCTATTGCTGGGTCATAGGGTAGGTCTATTTTGAATTTTTTGAGGTTTCTCCACATCCTCGCCAACATCTATAGTCTCCTAATTTGTTCATTTTAGCCACTCTGACTGGCATAAGGTGAATTCTGAGTGTGGTTTTGATTTGTATTTCCCTGATGAGGACCGACGTTGAGCATCTTTTCATGTGCCTGTTGGCCATTTGGATGTCTTCTTAAGAGAAATGTCTATTCATGTTTTCTGCCCATTTCTTCACTGGATTATTTGTTTTTCGGGTGTGGAGTTTGGTGAGCTCTTTATAGATTTTGGATACTAGCCCTTTGTCCGATATGTCATTTTCAAATATCTTTTCCCATTCTGTTGGTTGCCTTTTAGTTTTGTTGATTGTTTCCTTTGCTGTGCAGAAGGTTTTTATCTTCATGAGGTCCCAATAGTTCATTTTTGCTTTTAATTCCCTTGCCTTTGGGGATGTGTCAAATAAGAAATTGCTGCAGATGAGGTCAGAGAGGTTTTTTCCTGCTTTCTCCTCTAGGGTTTTGATGGTTTCCTCTCTAACATTCAGGTCCTTTATCCATTTTGAGTTTGTTTTTGTGAATGGTGTAAGAAAGTGGTCTAGTTTCATCCTTCTGCATATTGCTGTCCAGTTCTCCCAGCACCATTTGTTAAAGAAACTGTCTTTTTTCCATTGGATGTTCTTTTCTGCTTTGTCAAAGATTAGTTGGCCATACTTTTTTGGGTCTAGTTCTGGGGTTTCTATTCTATTACATTGGTCTATGTGTCTGTTTTTGTGCCAATATCATGCTGTCTTGATGATTACAGCTTTGTAGTAGAGGCTAAAGTCTGGGATTGTGATGCCTCCTGCTTTGGTCTTCTTCAAAATTACTTTGGCTATTCAGGGCCTTTTGTGGTTCCATACAAATTTTAGGATTGCTTGTTCTAGCTTCCAGAAGAATGCTGGTGCAATTTTGATTGGGATTGCATTGAATATGTAGATAGCTCTGGGTAGTGTTGACATTTTAACAATATTTATTCTTCCAATCCATGAGCACGGAATGTTTTTTCATTTCTTTATATCTTTTTCAATTTCCTTCATAAGCTTTCTATAGTTTTCAGTATACAGATCTTTTACATCTTTGGTTAGGTTTATTCCTAGGCATTTTATGCCTCTTGGTGCAATTGTGAATGGCATCAGTTTCTTTATTTGTCTTTCTGTTGCTTCATTATTAGTGTATAAGAGTGCAACTGACTGATGCACATTGATTTTGTATCCTGCGACTTTGCTGAATTCATGTATCAGTTCTAGCAGACTTTTGGTGGAGTCTATCGGATTTTCCATGTATAATATCATGTCATCTGCAAAAAGTGAAAGCTTAACTTCATCTTTGCCAATTTTGATGCCTTTGATTTCCTTTTGTTGTCTGATTGCTGATGCTAGCTCTTGCAACACTATGTGAAACAACAGCGGTGAGAGTAGACATCCCTGTCATGTTCCTGATCTCAGGGAGAAAGCTCTCAGTTTTTCCCCATTGAGGATGATATTAGCTGTGGGCTTTTCATAAATGGCTTTTATGATGTTTAAGTATGTTCCTTCTATCCTGACTTTCTCGAGGGTTTTTATTAAGAAATGATGCTGAATTTTGTCAAATGCTTTTTCTGCATCGATTGACAGGATCATATGGTTCTTATCTTTTCTTTTATTAATGTGATGTATCATATTGATTGATTTGCGAATGTTGAACCAGCCCTGCAGCCCAGGAATGAATCCCACTTGATCATGGTGAATAATTCTTTTTATATGCTGTTGAATTCGATTTGCTAGTATCTTATTGAGAATTTTTGCGTCCATATTCATCAGGGATATTGGCCTGTAGTTTTTTTTTTACTGGGTCTCTGTCTGGTTTGGGAATCAAAGTAATGCTGGCTTCATAGAATGAGTCTGGAAGTCTTCCTTCCCTTTCTATTTTTTTGAATAGCTTGAGAAGGATAGGTGTTATCTTTGCTTTAAATGTCTGGTAGAATACCCCTGGGAAGCCATCTGGTCCTGGATGAAACTCTTATTTGTTGGGAGATTTTTGATAAGTGATTCAATTTCTTTGCTGGTTATGGGTCTTTTCAAGCTTTCTATTTCTTCCTGTTTGAGTTTGGGAAGTGTGTGGGTGTTTAGGAATTTGTCCATTTCTTCCAGGTTGTCCAGTTTGTTGGCATATAATTTTTCATAGTATTCCCTGATAATTGCTTGTATTTCTGAGGGATTGGTTGTAATAATCCCATTTTCATTCATGATTTTATCTATTTGGGTCATCTCCCTTTCCTTTTTGAGAAGCCTGGCTAGAGGTTTATCAATTTTGTTTATTTTTTCAAAAAACCAGCTCTTGGTTTCATTGATGTGCTCTACAGGTTTTTTAGATTCTATATTGTTTATTTCTGCTCTGATCTTTATTATTTCTCTTCTTCTGCTGGGTTTGGGGTGTCTTTGCTGTTCTGCTTCTGTTTCCTTTAGGTGCTGTTAGATTTTGTATTTGGGATTTTTCTTGTTTCTTGAGATAGGCCTGGATTGCAATGTATTTTCCTCTCAGGACTGCCTTCGCTGCATCCCAAAGCATTTGGATTGTTGTATTTTCATTTTCATTTGTTTCCATATATTTCTTAATTTCTTCTCTAATTGCCTGGTTGACTCATTCATTCTTTAGTAGGGTGTTCTTTAACCTCCATGCTTTTGGAGGTTTTCCAGACTTTTTCCTGTGGTTGATTTCAAGCTTCATAGCATTGTGGTCCGAAAGTGTGCATGGTATGATCTCAATTCTTGTATACTTATGAAGGGCTGTTTTGTGACCCAATAGGTGATCTATCTTGGAGGAGGTTCCATGTGCACTCGAGAAGAAAGTATATTCTGTTGCTTTGGGATGCAGAGTTCTAAATATATCTGTCAAGTCCATCTGATCCAGTGTATCATTCAGGGCCCTTGTTTCTTTATTGATCCTGTGTCTAGATGATCTATCCAATGTTGTAAGTGGAGTATTGAAGTCCCCTGCAATTACCACATTCTTATCAATAAGGTTGCTTATGTTTGTGATTGTTTTATATATTTGGGGGCTCCCGTATTGGGCGCATAGACGTTTATAATTGTTAGCTCTTCCTGATGGATAGACCCTGTAATTATTATATAATGCTCTTCTTCATCTCTTGTTACAGCCTTTAATTTAAAGTCTAGTTTGTCTGATACAGGTATGGCTACTCCAGCTTTCTTTTGACTTCCAGTAGCATGATAGATAGCTCTCCATCCCCTCACTTTCAATCTGAAGGTGTCCTCAGGTCTAAAATGAGTCTCTTGTAGACAGCAAATAGATGGGTCTTGGTTTTTTATCCATTCTGATACCCTATGTCTTTTTGTTGGAGCATTTAGTTCATTTACATTCAGTGTTATTATAGAAAGATATGGGTTTAGAGTCATTGTGATGTCTGTAGGTTTCATGCTTGTAGTGATGTCTCTGGTGCTTTGTCTCACAGGATCCCCCTTAGGATCTCTTGTAGGGCTGGTTTAGTGGTGACGAATTCCTTTAGTTTTTGTTTGTTTAGGAAGACCTTTATCTCTCCTTCTATTGTAAATGACAGACTTGCTGGATAAAGGATTCTCGGCTGCATAGTTTTTCTGTTCATCACATTGAAGATTTCCTGCCATTCCTTTCTGGCCTGCCAAGTTTCAGGAGAGAGATCTGTCACTAGTCTTATCGGTCTCCCTTTATATGTTATATCATGTTTATCCCTAGCTGCTTTCAGAATTTTCTCTTTATCCTTGTATTTTGCTTCACTATGATATGTCGTGCAGATTGATTCAAGTTACGTCTGAAAGAAGTTCTCTGTGACTGTTGGATTTCAATGCCTTTTTCCTTCCCCAGATCAGGGAAGTTCTCAGCTATGATTTCTTCAAGTACACCTTCAGCACCTTTCTCTCTCTCTTCCTCCTCTGGAATCCCAATTATGCATATATTATTACATTTAATTGTGTCACTTAGTTCTCTAATTCTCCCCTCATACTCCTGGATTTTTTTATCTCTCTTTTTCTCAGCTTCCTCTTTTTCTATAATTTTATCTTCTAATTCACCTATTCTCTCCTCTGCCTCATCAATCTGAGCTTTGGTCGCCTCCATTTTATTTTGCAGCTCATTTACAGCATTTTTTAGCTCCTCTGTTTCTTAGTCCCTTGATCTCTGTAGCAATAGATTCTCTGTTCTGTATACTCTTTTCAAGCCCAGCGATTAATCTTATGACTACTATTTTAAATTCATTTTCTGTTATATTGCTTAAATCGTTTTTGATCAATTTATTAGCTGTCGCTACTTCTTGGAGTTTCTTTTGAGGAGAATTCTTCCGTTTCGTCATTTTGGATAGTCCCCGGAGTGGCGAAGAACTGCAGGGCTCTTCCTTTGTGCTGTCTGGAGTAACTTGCGTTGGTGGGCAGGGCCGCAGTCAGACCTGATGTCTGTCCCCAGCCCACTGCTGGGGCCACAGTCAGACTGGTGTGTGCCTTATCTTCCCCTCTCCCAGGGGCAGGACTCACTGTGGAGTGATGTGGCCCCTGTCTGGGCTACTTGCACACTGCCAGGCTTGTGGTGCCGCTTCGATGAGATCTGGCATATTAGCCGGGGTGGATCTGCAAGGTGCACAGGGGCGGGAGGGGCAGACTCAGTTTGCTTTGCCTTTGGTGGTCTTCTTTGGGTGGGGCCCTGCAGCACTGGCACCAGGAGGGAGGCAGACCCGTCAGAGGGATGGATCCACAGAAGCACAGCTTTGGTGCAAGCAAGTTCCCTGAGGGGAAATGGTTCCCTTTGGGATTTTGGCTGGGGGATGGGAGAGGGAGATGGCGCTTCCCAGCACCTTTGTTCCCCGCCGAGCTGAGCTCTGTCCTCCAGGGCTCAACACCTCTCCCTTCCATTGTCCTCTAGCCCTCGTGCTCTCCGAGCAGAGCTGTTGACTTATAATATTCCACATGTTAAGTCCCACTGGCTGTCAGAACTCACTCCAACCAGCCCCTCTGCTTTTGCAAGCCAGACTCGGGGGCTCTGCCTTGCTGGGAGGGCTGCCCCTCCACCACCCTGGCTCCCTCCTCCAGTCCATGTAGCTCGGACCACCTCTCCACCCTTCCTACCCTCTTCCGTGGGCCTTTTGTGTATGCTTGGCTCCGGAGAGTCCATTCTGCTAGTCTTGTGGTGGTTTTCTGGGTTATTTAGGCAGATGTGGGTGGAATCTAAGTGGTCAGCAGGAAGCGGTGAGCCCAGCATCCTCCTATGCCACCATCTTCCCTCTTCCTAAAAAACTCTTCTAACTTTTTAACTTATCTTCTTACTTTATTACTTTTCATTAACTCTTTTTGTCTCTGGTCTTCCTTTCTATAGCAACCTGTTATGTACTTGAGGAATGCAGTATTTTATTTTGTAAGGGATACAAGTGATCATTCTTTAGAGTCTTCTTACCCCAGTTTAGTTCTCTTCCCCACCCCCCCCCCCAGGTTGCTTTTTTTAGTTTGTTTATTTGCGTCTCCAGCTTTGGCATGGAAGGCTTTCCTCAAATGTCGTGTGGTGCTTGATTTCACACTCATCTCTAAGCATGGGGTGTATAAATTGATTTGAAGATCTGAGCTTCAGAACAGGGTTTGCTTGTAAGACTGAAGCAGAGTTTTACTGAATCATCATCTGACTGATTTGCTTTACCAGGTAAACCCCATTAGCTTTAGCTCTTTGTAGGCTCTTGAGAGTCCCTGAGAAGAATCCTGTAAGTCATTGACCAGAGGGTACAGTACCGGCTGCTAGGATTTTGGAAACCAAATGGAATCAAGAGTTAGAAATGAGATGTCTTGTTCAGGTGGAGATACTCACTTATGTTTTTCAGTCAGCGCCTCCAGTCTTAAAACAGATGTGTGTATCATCTTGCTTTCAGCCCTACATTGACATATGGTCACAAATTCTTGTGTCTTTATATTTATTGTTTATGTAATGATTTATCAATTTTCCTGCCTGCCGGCTTCAGGTCAGCTTTCCAAGTTCTGCTAAGTCAGTCACTACTAGTATATCTATTTTTCAAGTTCAAAAATGTGAAGATATTGGCCATTGCCAGTTCTTTGGCCTCGTGACGGTAAGCCTATGGATCTCAGCGAGCAGTATTGCTTCCAAAGGTTACGTTGCAAATTTGTGGAATGGTTTTTTTGTTTGTTTGCTTGTTTTTGGTTATCACAATGATTAGGGGATACTGCTGACATTTGATACACAGGAGACAACTTCATTTTTGTTATTCTATAAATATTTTGCCCATTGAATCATATCACAGTCCACTCCCAGATAAGAATTGTGGCTATAGACACATGTCTGATATATAGACTCTGAATTCTGCAGAAATGCCCTAAGTGAAAATTATACTTTTTTGCACTTGTAAAGGGAATTTTGATTTTTTTCACTTTGATCTGATCACAAAGAAAATTTTCCCTTTTCTAATGTCTATTTATCCACTCAGAAATGCAAATTAGTTCTGCTGATTTTATTAAGCTGTTGTTTTTGTTTCCTTTCACATTTTTAATTGCATCCTTCATGGGAATGCATAATTAGGCCTTGAGTCTAATTTATGATAAATACAATTTATTCAAATATTTAACAATAATTAATGGCAGCCTCAAAAAGAGCAAGATTAATAAAATCTACAAACCAATTTTTATTTTTTATTTTTTACAAACCAATTTTTAAATTGGTAATTCCCTTACTATGAGTTCCTCATGGTTTAAAAGCCACAAAATGGAAAAATGAAGTGTTCTCATGCCAATAAGAATACCCTTTCAATTCCTGGAAGTTAATATTTCCATCACACATGTATTTATATTAACTCATATCTTATTTCCCCTGTGATTTGCATCATCTTGTATTATTCTACATCAATGATAAACTTCTAGAAAAGGATTAAAATAATGTATGTAATGCTTCATCTTCAAAACTTCACATGAGAAGTCAAACTGTCAAAACTAATCAACCCATTATTTTTCTGCAAAGGGAGGATAAATGTACATTGGTCATATTATGCTAAAGATCTGCCAGATAATCTTATTAAATAATTTATACAATATCCTGTTGGCCTACTGTAGTTAAAAATAATAAAAATACTTCTTATATAATGTAACAGAATAAATTGCTAATATTAGAGAAAATCGTTTTCCAAGCACATCACCATCAGAGGACTAACAAATTTAAACTGTTCAGAGCAATCCCACTTACTAAAAAGTTAATATATAGCATATCTACCATGGCTACTTCTTAAGTGTAAGTCATTCATCATAGTAATTTTATTTCTTGAACTATTTACATAGGATTTACCTCACTAAAGTCATTGGTAAACATCTTTGTTTTCAAGGGTAGCTTAAGATATATATATATATATATATATGTGTATATATATATATATGTATATATATATGTATATATATATATATGTATATATATATATGTGTATATATATATATATATATTTGTGTGTGTGTGTGTGTGTGTATTGCCACGGCATTCACAAAGACACAATTTGTATTAAATTTTAAAGCAGGATTTCAATGCTCAGACTTTTGCAGGCAAAAAATACTAGTAGGCTCAAAAGTCTATTGTTTCTGTGCCTATAAATTACTCTTCTAGTAATTTCCCAGATGTTTCCAGCTTGCCATAGCTAGTTGAATACAGGCTAGTAAAAGTCTCCTCATTTCCAAATCATGCATACAGTAAATATTTTAGAATGTCATAGCCTTTTTTTTTTTTTTTCAAAAAGAAGCTTCAGAGGAGCTCAGAGGATAAAACCAGGGGACTATCTATGCATATCAAATATTTTATTTCTAAAGGAAAAGGAAAAATATATCAAGTGTATCCCAAACACAAAATATTTTATTAATATTTTAAAGTCATATATCTATGGGAGTGTATTAAGAGGGTTTTGAAAGTGTCGTTCACACCCAGCAATAATAACAAAGCCATATAAGCCAAAAAATAATCACTTTTCTTGTATCCAGCAGAGAACTAACATCACAAAGCAACCAAGTAACCTGAAATATAAGAAGAGACAGGTCCCTCCAAAGAGAAAGGAAGTGATCTCTGGCTCAGTTCTAAGAGAATATGTGGGGAAGAGATGCTGAGCACCATGTAAGTAAGATTTCATCTAAAATTTTTAACAAATTTTAAGGGCTCACTGTAAAGTAGCAAGAGCACATAAAGTCCCTAAGAACTGCTGACTCAAGGGGGTTCCTCTTGCAGGTTCTTTTCTACCAACGTTCACAGCTCACCAAGGAAAAAGACTGGGCAGGACAAGAGACCAGAGAAATCCTTCCTCAGTAGTATAGGCACTGCTATGGAAAAATCCCAAAGCCCCACCAGAGCCTTCTCCCCCTGTGGAATAAAACTCTTAGTCCAATGGGCAAAGGGCAGAAAGCCTGGTGCTTCCAGGGGAACCTGGGTGGCTCATTTGGTTAAGCATCTGTCTGACTCTTGATCTCAGCTCAGGTCTTGGTCTCAGGGTTGTGAGCTCAAGATTCATGTTGGGCCATGCACTGGGAATGGAGACTGCTTTAAAAAAAAAAAAAGAACAAAAGAAAAAAAAACACCTCTTGCTTTTAGGGCACAGATGCATAGAAAAATTCCTATATTCCTGGAGAAGGGAGAGAAAACCCAGACCATGAGTGATCCCCGATTGCTGGGGAGAGGCTGGATTTTCTCACACATAACACCCACCATGGCAAAATTTGGCTGCCACATGGAGAAGAAGGAGGGTCACTGAGAAAGCTCCCCACTGAGATCAAAACACAGATGGCATGCCTAAAACTAAAGCTGGGCTAGGATGCACAGAATCACCTTTGCTCCAACCTCTAGGCCAAGAAACACTGAGTTGGAAGCACTCACAGTTTTCCATTGTAAGAAAGCCAAGAAAATGGAGACAAGACTGCCTCTTAGGCACAAAGAAGGACAAGAGCAGAAGATGGAGAAGAGATGTTATGAAAACTCTCCAGCAACCCAGCCATACCATATACATAAGGTAATTCTAGAAAGATTTGCAATGGGTTGTGCACAGAAGGTGATCATAGCAACAACACACAAATACAAAACAGCTTACTCCTGACTACTTGGATACACACTCCAACATTTATGACCTAGTAGAAAAACCTTGCCCATTTCTGGACATAACTTCTGTTTACTTCAGTCTTTACTGTTGTACATAAATGTGAACATTTATAAGAAAAAAAAATCTCCTGTTAAGAGACAAAAGAATAATCATAACCAGACCCAAGATGAACCAGATATCAAAACTATCAGAAAAGGAATTAAAAATAAGTGCTCTTAATATGTCAGTAGGTCTAGTTTAAAAGATGGATAAAACGTATTAGGAGAATTTTAGCCAATAGATGGAAAAATATAATGAAATACTAGAAATAAAAAGCATGGTAACAAGATGAATACCTTTGACAGGATCATAAGTAGACTCAACACAACTAAGGAAAGAATCAGTAAACTTGAAAAGAGGATAATAGAGGGGTGCCTGGGTGGCTCAGTCATTTAAGCATCTAACTCTGGATTTTAGTTCAGGGCATGGAGTTCAGGCAAAAATCATGAAGTGATAGAGGGATGGATATGTTCGCTATTTTGCAGTGATAGTTTCATTTGTATACATATTTCAAAATTTACCGATTATACCCATAAAGGTGTGCAGTTATTTATATCAATAAGCTCACGTTTTGTGAGATGGGGCCTCGCATTGGGCTCTGGCCTCGCAGTCTGGAATCTGTTTGGGATTCTCCCTCTCCCTCACTCTCTGCCCCTCCCCCACCCATGCACACGCTCTCCCGCTCAAAATAAATAAACTTAAAAAAAAATAAAATAGGACAATAGAAATTTCATAAATCAAAGCACACAAATAAAAAGGAGTGAAATCAAAACAGAACAGAAAGAGTATCCAAGAATGACCGGTCTAAAGTTTGTATTTTTGAATCCTAGAGAAGAAAGAAAAAATTAGACGACATATTTGAACATACAATGGCCAAGAATTTTCCAAAAATGATAAAACGCATCAAATCAAAAATATGAGAGATGAAAAATTAGAACAGAAGATAGGAGCGAGAAGCATTTGGAGTATACAGTTGTAAGTTTCTTTTACTACACAGGAAGTAATAGAATATTTGAAGGTAGACAGTTACTAATTAAAGATGAATATTTAAAACCCACTAAAAATTCAAAGGGGTATAAATAAAATATAATTGATTTTTAAACAAAACTCATAACGTTATATTGTGGAGTTTATAACCCATCATACACATAAAACTTGTGGTTATAGCATAATGTCAAGGGAGAGAAGAAATACAAGTACACTATCAAAAAGCTCATCTACTCTGGGTAGTAGGATACCACTTGAAGGTAGGCTGTGATTAAAGATACATATTATAAACAAAAGCAACCACGAAAATAACAAAAGGAAGAGTTCTTGAAATTTAGAAAGCATATCAGTGGTTGGTTGGGGATGCCAGTGGTTAAGGGGCAGAGGTGGGGTCATGGAGTTGAAGCAAGAAAGCATGAAGTAATAGAGTGATGGGTATTTTCACTATTTTGACGGTAGTGATTGTTTCATTTGTATACATATTTCAAAACTTGCCACTTTATACCCTTAAATATGGGCAGTTATTTAGGTTAATTACACCTCAGTAAAGCTATTTTTAAGAAGCTCTGGCAAGCAAACAGCCTATTTTTTAAAAAAATGAGCAAAATATTTGAAAAGACACTTCCCCAATGAAAATATATAAATGGTCAAACAAAAGATGAGAAGGTGCTCAACATCACCAGTCATTAGGGAAATGCAAGTTAAAACTACATTGAGATGTCACTTCATTCCCTTAAGGTGTCTGACAGCACTGAGTGGTGATGAAAAATCAGAACAACTGGAACTCTGATACATTGTTGCTGGAAATGCAAAATAATACAGCTGCTTTGGAAAACAGTTTGGCAGTTTCCTACAAAGCTAAACATACTTATCATAAGACACAGCAGTTCTGTTCCTAAGAGAAATCCAAGAGAAACGGAAGCTTGCATTCTTACAGAAAGCTATACATGAATGTTTCTGGAAACAATCTAAATGTCCCCAAACCCGTGAATGGATAAACAAACTGTGAAACCCCCATAAACAAGGGAACACTACTTAGAAATAGAAGAGAATACATTGATACATACAGCAACACAAATGGATCTCGAAAATATTTTACTGAGCGAAAGAAATGCAATGGAACATTTACTATATGATTCCATTGATATAAAATTCTGGAACAGGCAAATCTAATCTACAGATTAGCAAATAGACTGGGGGGTGCCTAGGGCTGGGGGTGGGAAGAGAAGGGCTGGAAAGCAGCACAAGAGATCTTTTTGGAGGGATGGTACTGTTCTAAATCTTGATTGTGGTAGTGGTTGTGTGAGTGTAGAAATTTGTCAAAATTCATCAAGCTGTATGTATAAAGTGAGTGCATTTTATTTTATGTGAAGTTCACTTTAATAAGGCATAGTTCAAATTTAAAAAGAAAATTTAAGGTCATGGTGGCAGTCAGTGAGGAAAAAGAAATCACCCCAGGTCCTTTTATTTGCACCAAACCCTGGACTTAACTTTATTAACTGGAATTTTGTAGATGGGTTCCTAAACAAATTCTGATATTCAGTAAGAAAAAAAAATCTTACCTCCTCACAATACAACCCCTTTCTAAAGGTCTTATAGTAGTAGAGATTAATGCTATAAAGTTTTTAAACTACATTTACACACTCTTAACGATAAAGAAAAAGCTGTTTTCTAGATGTGCATTCTACTTAAGAGAACTATCCATTTATTTTAATCCTCTTAACCTTCCAAGGATGAACTGCTTGATAATTTCAACATCAGAAAAGCCCCTAGAAGGCTTCTTCTGTTACGTGAAGAATTGGTATAATGTTAACTTCCAAAAGCAGGATTCCAATTAATATGGACTATGTCAAACAACAAATAAAATATGCACAGAAGAGAGATTGGAGAAAACACACACCAAACTGTCAACTAAGTTGTGGTACTATGGGTGGTAACTTCCTCTTCTACTTATTGGTATTTTATAGTTTCTAAGGTGATAATATAACTTTGTGATAACAGTGCATAAAAATTATTTCTAATTGTTTAAACACAAATAAAAAGATAAATACATTTCTCATTGTCCTGCATACCTCTTTATCTGAAAGTTTTAGGCATCTGACATGGACAGTGTTTAAAGATGAGCAGAACATACATGCTGTGGCTAACTTCTGAATATTTTCCTAATTTTGAAAGGCGAGTTTTCCTACCTAGAGTGTCTATTTTCTAGAAGCTTGATTTGAGCAGCTGTATAAACACATATTGAAAATTCATACTTTGGCAATAGAAAGCTAAGCAGAGGCAGAGAGCATATTCTACAGGCATCTGGCCTTAGGTCCTCTTCCCCAAGGATACTGACCTCTGAATAGCGTTGACAGCGAGGTCATCCATCTGTCCTGAGATGGCTCTACTACTGGCATTTCCCTTGACTTCATAAAGAGTAGGGTGGCCAGCTCCACCCTCTTAACCTTCTAAGGAGCTGCTAAGTTACTCATCAAAACCAGACCTAGGAGAGGTTTTTCGTCATTTTTACTATTCAAATGTCTACACATTTCTTATACTATCTACAAACTCCAAAGTATTCTGCCTTTTAAAGCAAGAGCCTGAAATTCCAGTGCTCAGTCTGCAGGTAACAAATGTACATCCCACGATATTCTTTACAGTCTCTGGTCCCTATGTGAACTCAGACTGCTATACCAGGTAATTACAAACCAGCAGCAAACGAGTCACTAGGAAAGGGAGGCTAAGACAGGCAAACAGAACATAACCTCAGCACTTTTCTTTATGAATCCAACATGTTTTTGGTTTTTAAAAAAACGTATATAAAGGAAGACATTGCAAACTCAGGTGGAGGTCTGTTTGATTGCTTGAAAGCCACTCCAGACCATCAAGGCAACCTCGTGCCATCCACACTTTAATATTGATATGGTATTCCAAAGCAAACCCCAGAGCATGCCACTGTGTGTTGCGTCTTCATTACTTTCTTGGTCCTCTCTGACTTATCTTGCCTTAATAAAGTCCTTGTCTCTCTCTCTTCAACCCTGTTTTTTACATTGATATTCTTGACTCCTTTGTGGTTGCTTCTGTTAACTGACTAGTAAATGAATTGGAGATGATTTATGTAAAAATTCGATAAGTGGTGATTATGGTTGTTGTTGTTTTCGTTAGTTTCATAATCTGCCTGCATTTTCCCCTCTCTGGTCTTCCAAACTTTGTTGTCCATCATATCAAATTTGAAATCTTTTTATGCATTCTAGACCCTTGCTACTCAAAGTGAACCTGCAAACCAGTAGCACTGATGTCACCTAGGAGCTTGCTGGAAATGCAGTATCTCAGGCCCACACCAAGCCTGCTAAATCACAATCCAAATTTTAATGAGATGGTGCATGAGCACTCTGTACTAGAAAAGCACGGAGCTGGAGCACATTTTGCTAGCGCCATTTTGCTTGTTCCACTTTCCCTCTAATCTTCACTATGCTTCTAATACCAGCAAACTCATCTCGGTAGTCTTTCCCATTTTGTACTTTTTCCACATGCTGTCTGACATTGCTTAATAAAATCAGCATTTTTGCTCCTTTTCTATGAATGTCCAGATTTTACTAGTTACTCAAGACCCGTCTCATTTTTTAAAAAAATTTGTTTAAATTCTAGGTAGTTAACATACAGTGCAATATTGATTTCAGGAGTAGAATTCAGTGGTTCATCACTTACATACAATACCCAGTGCTCATCATAACAAGTGCCCTCCTTAATAACCATCACTCATGTAGCCCATCTCCCCACCCACCTCCCTCCATCAACCTTCAGTTTGTTCTCTATCATTAAGAATCTCCTATGGTTTGTTTTTCTCTCTCTCTCTCTCTCTCTCTCTCTCTCTCTCTCTCTTCCCCCTAAGTCCATCTGTTTTTTGTCTTAAATTCCACATATGAGTGAAATAATATGGTATTTGCCTTTCTCTAACGGACTTATTTCACTTAGCATAATACACTCTAGCTCCATGCACATCATTGCAAATGGCAAGATTTCATTCTTTTTGATGAACGAGGAATATTCCATTGTATATATGAATTACATCTTTATCTATTCTTCAGTCAATGGACATTTGGGCTCTTTCCATAGTTTGGCTATTGTTGGTAATGCTGCTATAAACATCAGGTTGCATGTACTCACAGGGCCCATCTCTAGGTCAACTTTTTCTGTGATGAAGAATTCAAAAACATTGACTTTATTCTGTGGCCTGACTTCAGCACTCACTGCCTTTACCAGACATACTGGCACTTACTCATATACCATATTATTACAGACTGTTTCATATCTACTAGTTTCATGAAATAGTTGTATACACACACACACACACACACACACACACACACACACACACCAAAAACAAAAACAAAACCTGTCTCATACAGTCCCTATTCAGGATTACTCTTACTTTTGGTACTTAGAAAAATATTGTTAGATTGATTTAAGCTAAGTTTTTCAGACACCAAACAATAATGAAAATGTGAGATCCAAAAAAATGGCAATATGTTTAGAAACATTACAATTTTTCACTAGCAAATGACCTTGTAAGTCATTCTTATAACTGGAAACTTAAAGAGCATGGGATATTTTTCAATTCATTTATTGTATTCTTCAGCTCTTTGGTACTTCTTATGTTTTCGATCTCTTCTTTGACGTCCTCACTCTTCATCCATTCTTCTGCTGAGTTCAGTGATCATTGTTATGACCATTACTTTGAACTCTTTATCAGGTAAATAACTTATCTGTGTTTCGTGAAGGCCTTCTTCTAAGGTTTTAGTTTATTCTTTTGTTTAGAACTTATTCCTCTATTTCTTCATTTGCTTAACTCTGTGTTCCTTTCTATGGGTTTGATAAAACAACTGTCTCTCCTAGTCTTGAAGGAGGGGCCTCCTGTAAGAGATGAAACTTTTCATTCAATCGTGCCTTGGTTCTTGGTTATCTCTCAAAATTGTGCGATTGTCCAGGTAACCTATTTTATTTTTAATGACTCCCAGGAGTTGAGAGTGTGCCAAGGCTGTCAGGGTCTCAAAGGGGAGAATCTCAAGTCAGTACCTAGATTTAGGCTGATTGGAAGCTAGACCCTCAGCAGCTTTTAAAGAGTGTAAAAATATACAGTCCTATGGGCAAGCAAAAACTCCCAAGGCCACCAGCGCCAGGTGATTTACAGGTATCCCTTGGGCAGCAGTCACAAATACCAGGGCTCCAGACAAATGAGTAAGTGCCTGTGTGTGAGATACTAGAGAGCTCTAGTGAGGAGGGTGCCAAGACCGTAAGCACCTGTCCACATTGCCTGAGCACACAAGAGCAGGAGAGCTCCTCCATCAGAAGGCCTGAAGTCCGCCCCTCAGGCTCAAGCTCCAAGGCAAGCAAATAGACCTTCTTCACAGGAAGACGGGAGGGAGGGATGTCAGTGGGCCGCTTGAGCAGTGGTCTGGGGGTGGCAGCCTGCCACAAACTATTCCTACGAATGTTAGTCCTGTGGAACCCAGGAACGCAAGCCCCCCAGGCCACCAGCGCCAGATGAAGAGGCCATCCGCTTGGCAGCACGCACCAAGACTGGGCTTGTGACGCGTATAGAAGCTCCCCTTCGGGACATACCGGCGCTCAGGAGCCTGGCAGACGGAGAGCGTGATGGCGGCACCTATCCGCCCAAGCGCGGCAGAGGGAGCGTGTCAAGATGGCGCCTGCCAGTGTCCTTCCAGGAGAGCGCCCTGGCCGGCCCCCAGAGGTGTATCGAATCGGATGCCTGCCCTCAGGCCCAGGCTCCAGGACAGGCAAATACGGCTTTTCCACAGAAACACTGGGCCGCGTCACTTGGTTGTCCGTGCGCGCCCTGGAGGTGGCAGCCTGCCGGGAACAGTTTCTCCAAATGTTACAGTTCCGTGGGCCCCAGGAACACAAGCGCCCCTGGCCACCAGAGCCGGCAGATCACGGGCATCCCTTAGGCGTGCAGAAGCTTCCCTTCAGGGCCTACTGGCCCCTAGGAGCCAGGCAGAGGGAGAGCGTGAAGACGGCGCCCGCCAGTCTCTATCATGGAAGACAACTGGCAGGCCCGCAAAGGCGTTTGGATTCAGAAGCCTGCCCCTGAGGCCGAGGCCCCAGGACAAGCAGAAAGCAAGTGAGCCTTTCCCACGCAAAGCCCCGAGTCCCTTCGTGCTGGGCCCTGAGGCGGTAAGTCCGAGAGTGAGAGCTCTTTGAGAGCTCTTTTTCAGATGCTGACAGCCTGTGGGTCTCGTGGAAGCGAGCCACGTTGGTTTTCCAAAGTACATGTTTTGGGGGCTTGTCTCTCAGGTGCAGGTCTTAAAGTTGTGGCGACTTCTTGGGGTTCAACTCCCTTGCTCCTCCAAGAGAAGCTCAGGGTTTGGGTTCCCTCTCAACTGGGGGTCGCTGCACAGGGTGGGGGTGGGGGTTCATGGTGAAACTGTGTCCCAGCCTCGCCTAATTGCTTCAGTGTGTGCCTTCGCTCATTGGTCCTGATGCCAGTTTTCAGGGTTTTTTTTTTTTTTTTTCAGATGAAATTGTTCCATATGTACCTGTAGTTCAGTGCATTTGTGGGAGGAGATGAGATTAGAATCCTTTTATGTAGCCATCTTGAACCGGAGCCTTGAGCAAGGGATATAAAGACACGGTGAAACTATATTATTTAGGTTATTAATGTTGAATACAGAAATTATCTAATTTTATGTTAATTCAGTAAGTATTTATTGACTATTACCACAAACAAGGCAAATTTTCTAGGAATGTGGTATAGAGCAGTGTATGCCATTAGATACCTGCCCTCGACAATCTTCTAGCCCTCTATATTTAAGAGTGGATTTTATCTTCTAACTCTGCATTTAATAGAAACATAGTTCAAGAATAATTGTTCACACTCCATTGTTGTATCACCAGGGACCTATTACTATGGAATATTTTTCTTAGACTGTAAGATTTGAAAGTAAAATAGAAGGCATTATAAATTATTTATATATTATCTTACTTTTATGCCTAATACAGTTTTTACATGAAGAAAAAAATCATCAAGTTTTAGTTGGTACAGAATGAAATAAATTTCCGTAAGCAGAAGACATGTAAGCTGACTTTATCCCTCAAAATATGTTTGTTTTGTTTTGCTTCATTGAATTCCTTCAAGTGTGTGTGTGTGTGTGTGTGTGTGTGTGTGAGAGAGAGAGAGAGAGAGAGACAGGGAGAGTGTGTGTGAACATTTTGTGAGCATAATGTGAGCATTAACTTTCAGTTAATAGGCTGTACTGTTCCTTTTTAGTAAACATGTTATCAAAGTATAACATATAGTAAAGTGCACAAATGTTAAGTGTACAGCTTATGGAATTTTTACAAGCTAAACACATCCATGTAACTAACCATCATCTAGATTAAGATCTAGAATATTACAAGCACCCTAGAAAACTCTTTTACGTTCCCTCCCAGGGCTTACTGCCTCCAAAGGTAAGAACTAATCTGACTTCCATCCCCAAAACTCAATTTGCCTATTGTTGCAAATTATAGAATGTGACATACAGGATATACTCATTTGCGTCTGACTTGTCTTGCTGAGAATTACATTTCTGAGATCCATCTATGTTGATGTGCTGTGCTTGACAGTGGTCTCTTCTTCTTCTTCTTCTTTTTCTTCTTCTTCTTCTTTTTTTTGCCATGTACTATTTCCTTGAATAAACATACCACAGCATCCATTCTCCTGTTGATTGGGTATTTGGGCTGTTTCCAGTTTGGGGTTATTACAAATAATGCTACCATTAATATTCTTATAAATGTTTTTTGTTAAACATCTGTACTCATTTCTATTGGGTATATATCAAGGAGTATATTTGTTGGATTGTAGGGTTGTGCATGTATTCATGTAGATACTACTAAGTTATTTTTGAAAATGATTATGCCAAACTACTCTCCAACCGGCATCATATGTTAGACTTGTTCCACATCATTGTCAACACCTGATATTGTGGTGTTTTGTTCTTTCATTTTAGCCATTCCAGTAGAAAGGTACTGAGATCTCTTCTTAGTTTTAATTTGAATTTGTTGCATTTTGAGCAACTTGTTATATGCTTATTGGCCATTTTGGTCATCCTCCTTGCACATTTTTTATTTTTTTAATGTTTATTTATTTTTGAGAGAGAGAGACAGTGCAAGCAGGGGAGGGGCAGAGAGAGAGGGAGACAGAGAATCTGAAGCAGGCTTCAGGCTCTGAGCTGTCAGCACAGAGCCCAATGTGGGGCTCGAACCCATGAACCGTGAGATCATGACCTGAGTTGAAGTTGGATGTCCAACTGGTTGAGTTACCCAGGCGCCCCTCTCCTTGCACCTTTTTAATTGGATGTTTATTTTTCTCACTGATTTGCAGGATTTTTTTTCTGAATACATATCCTTTGTCCATGGATTAGCTTTCATGAGGTTATGTCAGTAAACATCCTCAAAATCTCAGTGGCTTAGAACAACAAATATATATTTCATATTTACTTTACCTATTGATTGCAGATTTTTTCAGTTCTTCTGGACTGTGCTAGGTTAGGCTGGGCTCAACTTTTCTTAGCTTGGCTTGCCTTCATCTGTATTTTCATTCTAAAAAATGAGTGGTGATTGGACCCACTATGTGAGATATCCTGTTCTCATGATTGAAGGTTAGAGCAAGAGGTGGGGCTGGCAGAAGCTATTAATGCCTCTGAAAGCAACTATTCAGTCAGGAAAAACATGTTCATTTATACACCATTGACCAAAACAAGTCACAAGATCAAGCCCGAAGTCACTGGGGCAAGGAAGTACCCTCTCCCTAAAAAGGAGGATTAAGGAGACCAGGGAAAACAGAGATAGAAACAGGGAACAAATAATACAGTGTACCACAGTTGGAAGTATATCACAAAAACTTCCCACTCTTCCTTAATAATGTCTTCCAGTAAACAAAAATTCTTAGTAATAATGAAGTACAATTTAATAATTTTCTTTGATTTGTACTTTTTTATTTAAGAAATTTTATCTCTCGCAAGGACATGACTGTATTCTTCCGTGTCCGGGACTGACATTACTTCTGTAAAGGACCAAATAGTAAATATTTCTGTTGTAGCACAAAAGCAGTCAGAGACCATATGTAAATGAATGGGTATGGCTGTATTCAAATAAAAGTTTATTTACAAAAATAGGTGGCAGGCTAGATGTGCTGACCCATGTTCTGTGTTATCCTCTAGAAGTTTTATTGTTTAACTTTGCACAGTTGCATTCACAATCTGTCGGAATTGTTTTGTGTGTGTGTGTGTGTGTGTGTGTGTGTGTGTGTGTGATATGAAATAAGGAAACAGTCATTTTTTAGATATGCGCATTCAGTAGACCTGTATCACTAATTGTAAAGACACTCTTTTTTTTTAAACATTTATTTATTTTTGAGACAGAGAGAGACAGAGCATGAACAAGGGAGGAGCAGAGAGAGAGGGAGACACAGAATCTGAAACAGGCTCCAGGCTCTGAGCTTTCAGCACAGAACCCGACGTGGGGCCTGAACTCATGGACCATGAGATCATGACCTGAGCTGAAGTCGGACGCTTAACCAACCAAGCCACCCAGGCGCCCCAAGACACTCTTTTTCTAATGTGTTAGAGAAATATCCTTGTCATTATCAAGTGATTATATGTGTAGGTAAAGTTAGCAATTTTGATCTTCTTTTTCAAACATTATTTGCTCTCCTTGGCCCTTTGCATTTCTATATAAATTTTAACATCAGCCTTTTTATTTGCTAACACGCACACCCCTAGAATTTTCATTGAGATTGCATTTTTTTAAACACACAACACACAACCATACACACACATTGGAAAGGATTGACAACTTTTTGGTAGTTTTCCAACCTATGAATATATGTATTTGTTTATTTTTTAAAAATTTATCCCCCATCCGAAGAAAATTTCTCCCAGTAATAATTTATAATTTTCTCTGTGGAAGGCAAGCACATTTACCAGAAATAAAGAACATTTTATAATATAGAATGGTCAATTCAACTGGAAGATATAATAGTCCTAAATGTATATGCAGCTTAAACTGTAGTTCAAAAATACATAAAGCAAAATGTGTGATAGAGCCAAAAGGAGAAACAGAAGATCCATAATTATAGCTGGACTTTTAATAGATCTCTCTGTAAAGAAAGAAGAATTGAAACAAGATTATCAAACACATATACATAAAAAACATACTGGATCATAAAGCAATTCTCAATATATTTCAAAGGACAGGGATTATGTACTATGTGTTCTGACTAGAGTACAATAAATCTAGAAATTAATAACACAAATTTAACTATGTCTACTTTATCTGATCTTGGAAGAACTATATACTATATAAACTTTGTTTTGGTTAGTACTTGGTAAATCCATTTTCTACTCTAAAAAAATTTTTTTTAATGTTTATTTTTGAGAGAGAGAGAGAGAGAGAGAGCGAGCAGGGGCAGGGCAGAGAGAGAAGAAACAGAATCCAAAGCAGGCTCCAAGCTCTGAGCTGTCAGCACAGAGCCCAATGCAGGGCTCGAGATTACAGACCATGAGATCATGACTTGAGCCACCGTGAGATCATGACCTGATCCGAAGCCGAACACTTAACCAACTGAGCCACCCAGGTCCCCCCCTTCTACTTTTAACCTGTCTCTGGTCTTAGGTTTAATATATGCCTTCTGGAGCAGGTTGTAGTTGTTTTTTATTTGTTTAATCTAGCCTGGCAATCATAGTCTTTTTTTAAGCTAATGTAGTCTAATTAAAAGTATGTAGTCTGGGTTTTTTTAATGTAATTACTCATACTAAGTTACCAAATCCATTTTCCATTATCTCATGTTTTTTTTTCTTACTGTCTTTCAGTTATTCAAGTATTCTCATTATTCTGCATTAACACTGTAACTCTACTGACTCTCCGTCCTTTTTATGCTATTGTTTATCATGACTCTACCTACATTTTAAAGACTATTTTAAAGACATCATTATTATTGCTTATAAAAGTCAATATATATATATACACAGTTGTTTATCTTTTCTGGTGATCTTATTTCTTCTTGCATTTCCATTCATTTGTCTGTTATCCTTTTCCTTACCCAGAAAGCCCCTATAGCATGTCTTTTAAGTGCAGACTTCCTGGCTATGAATTATTTCCATTCTTGTTTGTGTGAAAATATCTTTATTTTGCTTTAATTTTTGAAGAATATTTTCTCTGGGGATGCCTGGGTGGTTCATTCGGTTGAGTGTCCGACTTCGGTTCATGTCATGATCTCACCATTAGTGGGTTTGAACCCTGCATCAGGTTCTGTACTGACAGCTCAGAGCCTGGAGGCTGCTTCAGATTCTGTGTCTGCTTCTCTCTTTCCCCCTCCCCGCTCATAATCTGTCTCTCTCTCAAAAGTAAACATTTAAAAAATTTAAAAAAATTTTTTTCTCTGGCTGTAGCATTTGAGATTGGTAATTATTTTCTTTCAGCACCTTGAAGATACTTTCTTTTCTGGTTTTCTTGATTTCTCTTCAAAAGTTAGCTGTTGCTTCTTTGAAGGTTATGAGTCTTTGGGAGGAGGGACCTGCTTTTAAAATTATATTTTTGTTTCTAGTTTTCAGCATTTTTACTATCATGCATGTATATATAACTTTCTTTGTATTATCCTATTGGGGGGTTGCAGAACTTCTTAAATTTATAGCTCAATAGATCCAGCACTTCTGGAAAATTTGAGCAAATATATGTTCAAATATCTTGCTCCATATTTTATCTCATTTTGAGACTCCAATTACATATGCATTAGGGCTTTCTTCACTATATCTCATATGTCTCTTACTTTTTCTATTTTTTTATCCCTCTTGCATTTCATGCTTCAGTCTGGGTATTTTCTACTATTTGAAATTTCCTCTTCCCTCGCTATAATCTGTTAAACCCAAGGATTGAGTTTCTAATCTTAATTATTGTATTTTTCAGTGCTAGAATTTCCTTTTGATCCCCCCCCCACCTCTCTCTCTCTCTTTTGTTTTTAATTCAAATTCTCTGGTAAATTTACCAGCTTTCATTTATTTTCATGAACACGTTAATCATGGTTACTTTAATTTCGATCTGACAACTCCAATTTCTTTATATTCTATTGCTCTGGTTCTGTTGTCTGTCTTTATTTTTTATTTTTCGTCATGTGACCTTATTTCCTAGGATGCCTGATAATTTAAAAAAAAAATTAATGTTTATTTATTTTTGACAGAGAGAGAGAGACAGAGTATAAGCCAGGGAGGGGCAGAGAGAGAGGGAGACACAGAATCCAAAGCAGGCTCCAGGCTCCGAGCTGTCAGCACAGAGCCCGACGTGGAGCTCAAACCCACAAACCGCAAGATCATGACTTGAGCCAAAGTCAGATGCTCAACTGACTGAGCCACCCAGGTGCCCCCCGATAATTTTGATTGAATATCAAACATTATCTGGGAAAAGTTACAAAGAATCTGGATGCTATTATCCTCTACAAAAAATTTAGTTTTCTTCTGGCAGATAGAATATGGAAAGATTACTCTGATCCACTCAAGGCTGTAAAATTTCTGTTTACTTTCATTCCTAGGGCGTAGGCCTTCAGGAGGTCTCAGCTGAAGCCCTGAGGATGTCCCAGCTCATCCTCCATAGTTGGCCTGAAACCAGATTGTGTCCCTCCAGAATCCTTAGACTGCTAAGTCTTTGCTTGGCGAGTTAGCTCTTAGCAGTGGCTTTCTACTTAGTTTCCTAATCTCTTATCTTTAGCTTCACTCAGTACAGTTTAGGAGTTACATATGTCTCAAAGGGAAATTCCATGTAGTTCATTTGGCTTCCTTCTTTGCAGTTCCTTTTATCCAGGATCTTGGCCCCAAATCCTGACTACCCTGGTAACCCTAAACTCCCAACTTTCACCTGCCCAGCCCACTGAAACTGATGCAAGTTTCAGTTCAGCCTTTATGCATTATGCTTGGAATTAGACTCCCTAACCCTAAACAACTTGAACACTAATCTTTAGAAATAGAATAAAAGCGGGTATGGCATGGCTTATCTAATGTTTCCCTTTTTTCTGGATTCTTTGATGCCTTCCAAGGGTTGTTCTCTGTTTGTGTTATGTTTTTTTTTTAATTTACTTTTTATATTCTGTGGAAGAGCTAGAATATCATGGACACAAGCAAAAATCCCTGCCATTCCTTTCACACATTCCTGGCCAAATATATGCACTTATGTATTATCCCTGTACCCTAAAGGCATGTAGATTGTTGATCACTGGTCTTTTGGAGCCATGTGGTGAATGAGTGCTGAGTTGGCATTATGTATCTCTCCATAGGACAGTGCCAAGCACTCTGCTCTTTGGACCTTTTAACATTCCTCAGTAAAACTTTCACATCCACCAAAAGATGTATCCTAAAATCTCTCGAAGTCCCTTTCCAGCAAAATGTATTTTCATTATATTCCTATTGATTCAAATGCCCTTACTATTGTAATGAGCCTTTGAATTCAATTAGGAGATTAAAAAAGTAATAATTGTAGCCAGGGCATGGCTTTGCCGGGGGGAGGGGGGTGGTTGGTGAGAATTCAGGACATTGATTATTGCTACACACTGAAATATCTTGGCTTTATATCACTTATGCATCTTACCCCTTATACATTCAATCAGGATGTATGTTCATCCCCTGACCGGTCTGACCCAATTCCTCCTCACTCTCCTCTTTTTCCTATGCTGCCATGGCAGGCTTTCTCCGTCCCTTGTCGACTTGATGTGTGTGAGGGCTGTAAAAAGAAGCTAAGTAGTTCTGGCACAGTAAAGAAGTGTGGAGGCAGTGCTGAACAGCCAGAGGACACAAGAGCTCTGCCATATTATACTGTTTGTCACTCTGATGTGAACAATGGCTATGAGGTTATTAAACAGATTGTCCTGGGTTTTTCCTCTCATTAGGATTTTAGCATTCTCTCCCCATGCCATTGTCCCAGGTTTCTTCCCATTGTAACCTCTTAATTATAATGCAGGCTTGAGGAGAAGGATGCACCCACTGGAAACCAAGCACTGGTGCAGTTGTTCAAAGCCACTTGAGTATTCATTTGTTTATTTGTTCCTAGGTTTACAATTCAGCTGTGTTAACTCATGGAAACTGCTCTGGGACAGATTTAAATCAAAACAGACAGTTTCCATTTTTGCTCTGAAAATCAAATGGGAAGATTTGTTTTAAATCAGTGGTTAGTGGCTTGCCCCAACATGCTTGGAATGTGTGTTTACTTTTTAGATATAGGATAATGTATTTTTTTTTACAAGTTAAAATGCCTCTGACAAAATAAGCAAAAAAACACCTAATATGTATGGACTATAGTAGAAATCTAAAGAATGATGCCTTCCTGCTAACAAATATAAGTTTCTTAGCTGGATAAAGTTTCCTTGAAAATTTATGATAAATTAAACTTCTTATATAGGACCTTCTGTCAAAAAAGAAAAAAAATACTTATCTTTAAGCAGGACACTCTATTTGTATGAACATTTCAATATGTAAAAATAATTCCAATTTAAAATCGTATTTGGCTTTAGTGTTAAGTCTGTAAACTGTGTTTCTAAGTGATGTCCAAATCCTTAGTATTCCGTTGATTTAAGATTTATTTAGTAGCCATAATATGCTAGAATAGTAACACATGAGGTTTACTGTGGTGAATTCCTCTTTAAAAAATACTTAACATCCCTTTAGTTTTTATTTCATTTTTGTGTTAAAGAGTACCAGAATTGAAGTTGAAGTAACTCACTGCTCAAAAGATTGGAGTAAGCAGTGGTAACAACTTTACCCTTTAATGAGTGAATTGTTGCATCTTTATTGACAATAGATTTGTCGATATGTTTCTATAAGAGACAGAATCTTAACTTAAAAGATTCTTACCAGGAAGGCAGAGTGGGGATCTTTTCACAGGAATATGTTTTAAAATCAGATCTTTATTATTGAGATTAACGCAATTTAAAACTGTGCAAACTGTTTTATAGAAGTTAAAATTTATGGCACAATTTCCAACCTCAACAGCTTAGAAATCTACACATACTTTATCTGCATGGGACTCCAAGGCTCCTGGTCACATCCATACATGGATCTCTGTCCTTGCTTTGCTCTGTGAAGTCCCACCTTCTCCAAGGAGCTCCTATGATCAAGTCCGAAGTGAAATAGTCTAAGGGTGCCTGGGTGGCTCAGTTGGTTGAGCCTCAGACCCTTTTTTTTTAATATGAAATTTATTGTCAAATTGGTTTCCATACAACACCCAGTGCTCATCCCAACAGGTGCCCTCCTCAATGCCCATCACCCACTTTCCCCTCCCTCCCACACCCCATAAACCCTCAGTTTATTCTCAGTGTCTAAGAGTCTCTTATGGTTTGCCTCCCTCCCTCTCTAACTTTTTTCCCCTTCCCCTCCCCCATGGTCTTCTGTCAAGTTTCTCAGGATCCACTTAAGAGTGAAAACATATGGTATCTGTCTTTCTTTGTATGACTTATTTCACTTAGCATAATACCCTCCAGTTCCATCCACGTTGCTACAAAAGGCCATACTTCATTCCTTCTCATTGCCAGGTAGTATTCCATTGTATACATAAACCACAACTTCTTTATGCATTCATCAGTTGATGGACATTTAGGCTGTTTCCATAATTTGCTATTGTTGAAAGTGCTGCAGTAAACATTAGGGTACAAGTGCCCCTATGCATCAGCATTCCTGTATCCCTTGGGTAAATTCCCAGCAGTGCTATTGCTGGGTCATTTTTAATTTTTTGAGGAACCTCCACACTGTTTTCCAGAGCAGCTGCACCAGTTTGCATTCCCACCAACAGTGCAAGAGGGTTCCCATTTCTCCACATCCTCTCCAGCATCTATAGTCTCCTGATTTACTCATTTTAGCCACTCTGACTGGCATGAGGTGATATCTGAGTATGGTTTTGATTTGTATTTCCCTGATGAGGAGTGATGTTGAGCATCTTTTCATGTGCCTGTTGGCCATCTGGATGTCTTCTTTAGAGAAGTATCTATTCATGTCTTCTGCCCATTTCTTCACTGGATTATTGTTCGCTGTCCCAGAGGCTCTGCTGCCTGGGCCTCCCCTGAGCCTCTGACTCTTGATTTTGGCTCAGGTCATGATCTCACCATTCATGAGATCAAGCCCCATGTGGGGGTTCTGTGCTGACAGTGAAGAGCCTGCTAAGGATTCTCTCTCTGCTCTCTCTCTATGTCCCTCCCCCACTTGCATGCATGTGTGCACATGCGCACTCTGTCTCTCAAAGTAAGTAAACTATAAAAAAAAAGAGAGAGAGGAAGAAATGAAGCAGTCTAAAGGATTTTCACTAGGCAAGTCTCAAATTTGATCCACAGAAGCTTCCTTTTCTGGAATCTAGGACTGTCTAAGCAAATATCACTTTGTCACCCCAGTTGTTTTGGTATCATACTGCTTCATAAAGTGTTTGAAACCTGCAGGCTATAGATACAGAGGTGGTTGGTACAACTTGATTAAATATAGCAGTTTGAATGTAGGTACCAAAACAGTATTTGAAATATGAGTGTGTGTTTGGTTATTAGCAATATATTTTATAAGGTTTGGACAGTTATTTTGGCCCTGCTTCTGAATCCCTGACTAACCTTTGATATATTCCAGTGGGCTGTTATGATTGGGTTGCTGACTGTTGCCCCATGTGGCTGCTCCGTATAAAGGAAGCTCCATGGAAACAGGACTCACACCCAACCTGTGCAGTCCCTGATGATCTGCTTTGACCCTCCTGAAGGCAGTACTCTCCTTTCTCTGGCTTAACAAAAACTGATCCATCTTTTTGAGGATTGTAGGATGACAGCCCTCTTCCCTTTCTCCAAAATCTTCCTGTAGTGGTGGAAAAAGTGGTTATCCACCTCTGATCAGGAGCCTCCTTTTTCTTTTTTGTCAGGCCTTAAGGATGCATAGCTTTATCTATACCCTGTGTCTCTATGTCCACACATCTGAAGTTAGAGAAAGAATCAACTATAGTTCTGAACTAAAAAGTTAGATTTTGGGGAGCCTCGGTGGCTCAGTTAAGCGTGCAGCTTTGGCTCAGGTCATGGTCTCACAGTTCGTGAATCTGAGCCCTACATCGGGCTTTGAGCTGATGATGCAAAGCCTGCTTGGTATTCTCTCTCCCTCTCTCTCTCTGCCACTCCCCCACTTGTGTGCGCTCTCTCTCTTGCTCTCTCTCTTGCTCTTGCTCTGTGCCTTGCTTTCTCTCTTGTGCTCTCTCTTGCACTCTCTGTCACTCTCCCTCATTCTCTATCACTCTCTCTCGCTCTCTAAGCGAATAAACATAAAAAAATAGATTTTAATCAGACTAGTAGAAAGGATAAACAAGACAGATATTCCCTTTCCTTGAGCTGGATATTAATACTGCAACACCTGCAAGTCTAGAACATGACTAGCTCTAAGGAAGCTAGTTTTATTGCAGAATTCCAGATTTAACCAACAGGAGGAGTTAAAATTTTGGATGTTGACAAGCCTACCCGTTGTCACAGAAATCATACTATATGAGGGTGGCAATCTGTGTACCTCTGAATAAAGCTTCTCTTCCAGCATATAGCATTGTGAAAAATAATCTAGTGTGAAAATCAATATCAATCTGAGAGATATGAGCCATGTTCATTAGTGAGAGAATGTATCATAGATGCCATGATTCTGTCTTCCTTCATCCATGCTCCCTAGGCTTCATGTTTGTTTGCTTTAGAGCTAGTTTGTAAATACAGATTCCTTTTAAAAGAGAGGAGTATTCATTGACTTTAGTTCAGGTGCCCTGTTTGGAGCCATTCTACTTATAGGCAGGTCTTCAGATGCTGGGGATTTCTCCTAATTTCTGTGACCTTCTCATAAGAAGTAGCACCTGATGATAGCTACTTGTCACTCAGATACTTTATCAGAATTCCATGTTTATGGCTGCTTCTTGATAAATACTAGGTTTATTTCATCCCTTTTACCCTCTCCTTTTCTCTGCACATTAATTGTGATTTTCTTTGCATTTTCCAGATGGTTGTGCAACATTCTTTACTGTATGTTTTCCTAGTTGGTATTTAACTCAGATATTTATGTTTCTTTCTTAAACTGACACCTTCTGTCTACATAGAAAGGATTCTCTTATATAGAGTAAAAAATTACATCAGTAACGTTAACACTTGCTAGCGAGGAACACAAACACTAAAACCCTTCAGTTCCTTAAATATAAACTTCCTGGAATTTCATTCTTCTTTAGTCTTCCACTTTTTACGATCATGTTAGAATGACAGGATTTTAGACAGAGAGCCCAAGACTACTACATTTTTCTTTATATGTCATAAAGTTTATTTAAATTTTTTAATCATACACTTTAAATTAGCAAAGTGACCATACATTCCTTTAAGTTAAAAAAAATGGAACAAGACAAAGATATGTTTTGACATTTACTTGGTGAGGAGAAAAAAGTTTGGGAACCTAAGTATTTTAGCTTTGGTGGTGATCAGAGCCAGCTTCATATGCACATCACCTGGGCAGTCACAAAAGATCCCATATGCAGAACAGGCTTGGTTTAATGCTATGCTGTCACCATTTTGAAATTCTTCATAAGTGTTGAACAAGGAATCCTGAATTTTCATTTTCACTGGACCCCACAAATCATGTAACCAGCCATGGTTATAATTCCCCTTGTAACCTATAAATAGGGTAACAATATGTCCCCATTTGCTCTGGATAATCATGGTTATGCCAATTATCTGTGGTAGTTATTTTATGCCATCTTCCCTTCAACCCCAGAAATGTTTTCTAGTTCAGATGATAAAATAAAATATATGATCGACTATCAAAAAAAGTGAATGACTGAATATAAACTGAAAATGAGCTGTGAGTAGAAGTTTGTAGGTATATATGGGGGCCAAAAAGAGTTGACCAATTGTTCAGTTTTACCTAGAACCCTACTAATAGAATTCCTCATCAAAAATCACTGCAGAGTATGACACAATGTATGCTGCACTGAGATCATACCTGTAGAATTTGAAAGTTCTGTATTCACCTCATTCCAGCATGTTATTATTTAAATGTTGGAATTATCGGATCAATATATAGTGTGAATCAAATACACATAAACCCAACAATCTGCTGAAAGCACAGCCAGGGTACAGCAAAGCATTGATTTGCTTGAGGATTGGTAGTTCAAATGAGTTTGTAATTAGAGAAGACCTTGTAAATACCTTTCTATAGGGAAAGATATGTATCCTTGTTTGCTAGATTGCTTTGGTCCCTTGGTATATACTCTGTAAAAGGAAGACTGTCCAGATCTAGAAATTAGCAGGATATTTTGCAAGGGCACAAAAGGAGAAAGGAATTAATGCTTGTGTACAGTAAACCAAAAAGAGCACAGCAAATTACATCTTCTTGATCAGTACTGAAAGAACTTTATTTTTCTGTTCCTCTGCCTCCCTTTATTTTTTCCCCATCATATTGAAGCATATGAAATTGAAATTGAAGCATCAAATTAAAAGCATACTTTCTATCATCAGTTCTTATCTTCATTCCCCCACCCACCTTACATTACCTTCATTAGAAATAAAGTACATTTTGATTGATTAAAGGGAAGTAAGTGGTTTGTAGAAATTGAGGATTTTGTAACCAAACCGTGTTTTTTTGAGACCTTATTTTTTATTATTTTATTCTCTTTTAGCTTTTTTAAGTTATTTATTTATTTATTTTGAGAGCGAGCATGCAATCAGGGTAGGGGCAGAGAGGGAGAGAGGGAGATATTCCCAAGCAGACTCCATGCCTTCAGCGCAGAGGCCAGTCACTGCTGATCTTGGTCCCATGAACTGTGACATCATAACCTGAGCTGAAATCAGGGGTCAGTCAGACGCTCAACTGACAGCTCCACAGGCACCCCTCATTGTATTCTTTTTCATATATTATATTTCATGATTTGTAGTACAAAGCATTATCTTCTCAAACTGGTATTAAATATATATGGTATATTCTATAAAATTGAGACAGATTTCTGCTGATAAAAAGGAAGGCAAAAAAGGAAAGAAAAATGGGATATCAAAGAGACATCTGCACTCCCATGCTTACTGCATCATTATTTACAGTAGTCAAGATATGGAAATATTTTAAATGTCCATCAACAGATGAACGGATAAAGAAATTTGGTATATCATGGAATATTATGCATCCATGAGAAAGAAGGAAATCCTGCCATTTGTGATAACATGAATGGACCTTGAGAACTTTATGATAAGTGAGATGAGTCAGAGAAAGACTAACATGTGGAATCCAAAAAGGCTGAACTCGTGAAAACAGAGAATAGATGGGGATTAACAGGTACTGGTAGCTGGGGCAGGAACTGGGGAGATGTTGTTTAAGGGTACAAACTTGCAACTAGTAGATAAATAAGTCCTAGAGATCTAATCCACAGCACAGTGAATATAGTCATTAATACTGTAGTATAAATTTCAAAGTTGCCAAGAGAGTAGATCTTAATTGTTCTCACCAAAAAAAGAAACAATAATTATATGACATGACAGAGATGTTAGCTAAGGCTATGGTGATAATCATATTGAAATACATAAATGTATCAGATTAACATGTTGTACATCTTAACTTAGTGATATATGTCCATTATATATTAAAAAAAGAAAAATTTTTTTAAAAAGGTAAAGTTTAGAGATGTATTCTCTTTTTTTAAAGTTTATTTACAGTAAAACTTGGATTGCAAGTAACTTGTTCTGGGAGTGTTCCACAAGATAAGCAAACATTTCTACTAATTTTAACTTGATAAACGAGCGATGTCTTGCAATATGAGTAGTATGTGACAATGAATGTCACATGATCACAACTGAACCAATGATACTTGACATTCCATTCGGTATACAAGTGCTTTGGATTACAAGCATGTTTCCAGAATGAATTATGCTTGCAAACCAAGGTTTTTCTGTATTTTGAGAGAGAGAGAGCAGGGGAGGGGCAGATGGAGAGGGAGAGAAAGAGAGAACCACAAGCAGGCTCCTCACTGCCAGCACAGAACCCGACACGGGGCTCGCACACATGAACCATGAGATCATGGCCTGAGCCAAAATCACGAGTTGGATGTTTAATGCACTGAGCCACTCAGGTGCCCTGAGATGTATTCTGTCAAGCATAAGTTTGCTATTTCAGAAACACTTTTGAATCAATACCAATAAAGCTAGACTCATACATATTTTACCCCTCAGACTCTCAGTTCCAAGTAGAAAATGAAATGAATACTTTCATACACAGCTAGAAACAATATGTGAAACAACAATTATCAAAATGGTAAAACACTAAAGTACCCTTACCTTAGACCTGATTGTTCATCACATCCTTCAAACGTAATCCGAAATGTGGGGAAATGTTATGCACAAAATGTTCATCACAGTAGTGTTTTAATTCATGAATAATTAGAAAGCACCTATATGTGTCATAGTAGAGAAATAGGTAAATTACAGTATATGTTGTATATATAATATATACAATTTTCTGTCCTTTTTTCCAAGTTACTGTTATAACACAGGAATTTCCCAACATAACTCAAAGATCATAAAATCCATTTAGTGGCTGCATTGTATTTTCCTAATTATCTACACCATGGGCATATATAATTTTTATAGCTGGAAATAAAACCTTTAAAAAAAGATGAAATATCCTGCAAGTGGCTTTGTATTCAAATAAAAAGCTGGCCTTGCTCTTAGATGTAATAATGATGAACACTTAACTTTTTTGTAGTTTTGCAAGGGTGTTAGGGTTCTCAGTATGATGACCAATTTAAAATATTTTTAGAAATATTAGGAGGAGTAAATCACTTCATTTTATTCTCCACTAAGAAATCAGAATGTTAAAGAGCCAGTTCTCTAATGTTTTTAGGTTGAGTGAATCTGGGTGATAATTTTCTGCATAGTCTTTCTCTCTATCACATTGGAGAACCATGTCAAAAATGTGGTGAGGCAACCCTACTGATTACCAACAGAGAATGATGTCTGTGTGATACTTTTCATCCTCTTCCTTTTTCTCCCAGCCTCTGCCTACGTTTAACTAAAGCTTCATATGAAAATCTTATGCTAGAATGTGAAGAAACCTAAAGGAATAAAGGCTCACTTATACGTTTCCACTGGAGGAAATCCGTGAACTCCATCCTATGGTCCTTGCTCTAGCAAAGCACATAGGAACTTCAGTGGGAATTCTGCCAAGAGCAAGATGGTGAAGTGAGGCTCAGTAGTGTCAAATCAGATTAGTTCTGTCTGCGTTGGTCTTTCTTTCTGAATGTTACACAGGATGGCATTCTTTTATTGTGTTTAACCACTTGTGGTTCAGTATATTTTTATCTTCATGGACAGCTAACTGTGCAAAATTTGGTTCAATTGCCTTTTATAGAGGTGGTAAATTTAATTTATAGCATATATGTAATACACATGTTTGCAAAAAACCATATTGATCAAACCAGCTTCCTTTATTATCCTTAACATGCAGAGAGAATACATTTCTTAGCATTGACATGTTGTCTCACTCAAACAAAATGAAAGAATAACATTTAATAATATTCTGCATTTTAGAATGGTCCTTAAAATATCTTTGGTAACTTATGACAGTATTCTCATAGAGTTGTTTATGCCCAAGAGGTGTCCTCCCAGAACATTAACCAGTGAAGAGAAGTGAGTGGTTAAGCAGTGTGTTTGACTAAACAGTCCATTTCACTCTATTGAAATGTTCACTCTGGGAAGAGTCCCATGATTTTGCAGATCATATTCCTTAGAAGCAGACCCCAAACAGAGGCAGGTGTCTATTAGGAATCGCTCTCCTGTACAGTACCTGTAAGGAAGTGAAGGGAGAAGAGGGAGATGTGAATTCTGATTAGACTATCATAGAGGCCCACTAGAGCTCCGAATCTGGGATAGCCCTTCGAAGATGTCCCAGCTTGAGTCAAAAGGTCCAGGCCTTTGTACCCCTGCCCTGACTTGCCGTTACATGGGAGCTGCCCCCAGACAGAGAGTAGTACCTGGGGTAAGGTGGTTGCCTTTGGAAGAAAACAAATCCTTGATTGAAATCAGCTGTGAGTCATCAGGCACCACACCTGGAAGCCAGGGAATGCGTGTCTTTTGTCCTAAAGGAGAAATCTGGGCAGCACGCACCAGCATCCACTACAGTCAACTTCTTCCACCACTCAGATTCACTTGCTTTGGACACGAAGCTTACCACCTCTGGCAATAGTTCCTCTAGGATTCTAGTTCATTTTTTTTCCTAAAGAAACTGTTCTCCGGAAGTTTTGTGAGATGAGTTACAGCCTACTCTACAGGTAGTCTCATGGTCACAATTAATACTCACCATCTCCTTCCTTTGTTACCCATTCTAGACTTGCCTCACCCGCAGTTATCATTCCTACCAGTGGCTGGTTTACCAGTGGGGTGGGCGAGAGAGTGACCCAGCTCAGATCCCCATTTGTCAGGGGAGTGGAAAGCAGGAAAAATTGCGTGTTGAATTTATTACCATTTTTAAAAATTTTTTTGAAGTGTTATTTATTTATTTTGAGAAACAGAGAGCGAGTGGGGGAGGGGCAGAGAGAGAGAGAGAATCCCAAGCAGGCCCCACACTGCCAGCACAGAGCCCAATGTGGGGCTCGAACTCACGAACCGTGAGATCATGACCTGAGCAGAAACCAGGTCAGATACTTAAGCGACTGAGTCACCCAGGCACCCCGAATTTATTACAATTATTGCTATAAATTCATTCCTTCTCATGATTGTCAATTATGAATATATTTATTAGCATATGAATGCTTGTATAATTTTTTTCCAGTTTTATTGAGATATAGACATCCATCACCATATGAGTTCCTGGTATATAGCCTAAAGGTTGACTTAACCTGTATTGTGAAATGATAACCACAATAAGTTTAGTTAATATCCATCTTCTTATATAGATACAATAAAAAGAGATGGGGAAAAAAAGAAAAAAGAATTCTCCTTGTGATGAGAACTCTTAGGATTTGCTCTCTTAACACCTTTCCCGTATATCCTACAGCCGTAGGATAAATCCTACAGATTTAGCCGTAGTCATTATGTTGTACGTTGCATCCCTAGTACTTATTTATCTTATAACTGGAAGTTTGTGCCTTTTAACCACCTTCCTCCTGTTCCTTCTCCTCACTCCCATCTCTGGTAACCACACATCTGATCTCTTTTTTCTATGAGTTTGGGGTTTTCTTTTCTTTTTTAGATTCCACATATAAGTAAGATTCTGCAGTATTTGCCTTTTCCTGTCTGACTTACCTCAGCATAATGCCCTCAAGGTTGCCCTCCTCATTGCTGCAAATGGCAGGATTTCCCCATTTTTATGACTGAATAGTATTGCATTGTGGGTATATACCACAACTTCTTTAGCCATTATCTGTGGCTAGACACTTAGGTTGCTTCCATGACTTGCCTACTGTAAATAATGCTGCTGTGGACATGGGGGTGCAGATATCTTTTTGAGTTCGTGTTTTCTTTTCCTACAGCAGATCCCCATCTTTGAGCCACTGATCACTATCCCCTTCCCAGGCTGATGCACTTGTCAAGGTTTATCATTAACATTGGACAGGAGAGTACCAAAGGGAGTGCTGAATGTATGTTTCCTGTAAGAGAATTTCAGGCATTTCCTGTAATTGTATAATGGCAGCCTTACCTCCTCCTAATAATAAGGGTCGCTTACCCCTGCCAGGATAGTGACTCCTTGCTTTGATTCTGTTCTCCTGGCACAAGGATTGTGAAATGACCAGGTGGAATCATAATTTAAAGTTTAATGTGACTTTTACCATTTGCCTTTTGTGAATCAGGACCTCAAGACTTGCAGGGTTTGGGGGACAGGAAGCACAAATTTGAAAGTGGGTCACTGCACTGATGGTAAAAATATAAAGACTACTCCAACTTCCATTCTTGGTTTCCAGGCCTATGGTATTCTATCTTTTGAGTATACAGTAAACCTTGGTTTGCAAGCATAATTCGTTCTGGAAACATGCCTGTAACCAGAGCACTTGTATGTCAAAGTGAATTTTCCCATAAGAAATAATGGAAACGCAGATGATTCATTCCACAACCCAAAAATATTCATATAAAAATGATTAAAATACTGTAATATTATATAAAATAATAAAGAAAATATAAAATATAAAGAAAAATAGCCTTCACTTACCTTTGAAAACCTTCGTGGCTGGTGTGAGGGAGACAAGAGAGAGGAGGTTACTGTGTAGGACGACTTTCACTGTCACTAACGGAATTACCGCTATCTGTTGGCTCCATGGAATCTTTTTCTGCGTGGAGGCCATTGAATATGCTCTCATGGATGTTGACTACAGTACAGTATTAATAAACTCTTGTCATACACTGTATTTAATGTAACTGGCAATAAAGCAGCAGAGGAAAGGGTCTGCATCTGCAGGCAGCCTGACCTAGAATGAAGCAAAGCATTCCTAAGCTTACTCTTGTATAGAAAAGCAAAGAACTGTCCATAGGTGCTTTGAAGTGACAAAAAATACATAGTGCCAGTTTGGGGCACCTTCCAACCTTCTGAGAAATCACTTATTTCTGCCAAATCCCACAGCAAGAGCTAGAAAGAAAGTGAGAGAGAGAAGAACCATTGGCTCAGTTGTGATCATGTGACTTCAGTGTCACATACTACTTATATCACAAGACATTACTCATTTATCAAGTTAAAATTTATTAGAAATGTTTGCTCATCTTGTGGAACACTCACAGAACAAGTTACTCATGATCCCAGGTTTTACTGTTTGGCCTTGCATCATAAAATGGCCATTGATTAGGGAAATTGCCTTATACTGTGTCATGAAGGATGGTGACTCATCTTCTCAGGGTACCATCTACAAGCTGATGCCTTAGACATATCTTCCAAAAGCTGTTGCATTGCTTTATGGGCCAGCATTTTCTGGATGGTATGGAATAGAACCACTGAATCCCATGGTTATGTGTCCACCGCACATAACTATGATCTGATACAGTGTGATGTGGAATCCTGTGTCAGAACAGTAAGTACTCTGTAGAGCTTCAGAGAGTGGCACTGATTGTAAGTGGATCTTTCCCTCATTAAGCCACCAAGAAGACCAGAGCCCTGGTTATTTGCATTGCTGGTATGACATTGAAGCTGGAAACCCCAGTAATGTATTCCCAGACTTCTTACCTATAGAAACTGAGATAATAAATGTGTGTTATTTTAAGCCATGAAATTTGTGGTAATTTGCAGTGCAATTTAGAAAACTAATACAGGCCCTGTGGACAAAAAAAAAAAAAAAAAAAAGGTGTATCCAAATCTGAAACACTGTTTATTCTAGTCAGGATGAATTGTTGCTCTTCTAGGGTAGAAGAGATCCATTGTAATCAACTTGCTAACAAGTGGATAGTTGATATCAAGAAATGGTTCTACTTTGAGGGTTTAGTTTTGGTCTCTGTTGTTTGCAGATTTGACATTTGGCAGTATAGTTCCTATATCAGCCTTGATGAATGCGGACAATGCTGCTGGGCCCATGCACAATTCCAGTTCCCAACACCATGGCTATTCTTTTGACATAACCATTATGCCAGCACTTGGGTTACTAATAAAAGAGGTTGGTGGATGTTCACTGGCTTTGTTATGCCAACCATTTGGCCAGTTAGTACATCCTCCATGGTGGATGCTCTCTGGTAAGAATCAACATGCGATATAAAGACCTTCACTCTGTGTGACCGTATTCATAAGTTCATAAAATGCCTCCTCTCCCAAACTTCTTGAGCCCGCCATTCTAATCCTTCCCCTTTTAGGACCTTGACCAAACATTCAAGCATTTTGCCACTGTCCATGAATCCATATATATTCCAAACTAGGACTTCTTCCTACACAAAGTGAATGACTAGGTACACCATTTAAATTTCTGTCTATTAGGAACATTTCCTCTTATTACAGGCTTTAAGGGCAGCCCCCAAGTGGGCTCTAGTACAGCAGCCGTCTATTTTTAGCATGCCCTCACATATTGAGCTCTGAACCAGACAGGTCCTCTTTCTTCTTGATCAGCTAATGAAAAGTGTCATTCCTATATAGGCTTCCATGTGAGCTAAGGAAGATGCACTGATAAAACAGTGGTGGGTAGATTCATGGGAATGATTCATCTGCTCAAGACCCTTGGTCGTACTTTGGCTCTGTCAGTTCTTGACCAAAAATGTAGTACTTCCATTCTACACTGGATTGTTTTGGGCTCAGATCGTGATGGGCAGGCATTGCTGGCCACTTAGTCATGTGGTGTCCAAGGGTCAGTATCAGGTCTGGTAGAATGCAAAAAGCAATTTTTCAAGTGGTGTGAAATTTTCTGCTGCAGAACATATAGTGCTTTCAGAACTCATGAGTTTGATATTATGATTTTCCTGTTGTGATTTGCCTTAAACTCCACACAACTTTTTCCACCACTGATAATTCTAATACCAGAAAGTCTGCCATATCATAAAGCCCAAAAAGAAGGGCTAGTTGCACTGCAGCCTAGACCTGCTGTGGAGCCCATTCCTGCTCAGAGTCTTACTCCTACCTGGACATCTTCAGTGTAAGCTGGTAAGTGGGTTAGAGCAGTACTCACATGTATGGAGCATGTCGCCTCCAGAACCCAAAAGGACCTACTAGGAATTGTGAGATATGCAATATATAATTTTCCATTTGCTTTGAAAGAAGTGTCCTGACATCTCTAGACCATTGGACCCCTAAAATCTTTTCTGAAATGGTAGACCCCAAAATCTTCACAAACTGTCTATCTTCCATCCTCTGGAGCACATGTGTCTTTGCAAGTCTTGCAACATACTTGCCATTTCTTGTTTATCTGGTTTAGATTAATATAATGTCATTGGGCCAATGTGTTGCTCTGCATCATTCTCTGACAGTGCAGGTCCCTTTGGACTATATTATGACATGGGACCGATGTGGCTCTGGGGAAAGATTGCTGTCCAGCCCATAGGAATGCAACTGCTCTATTGCATCTTCCAGATAGGAATTAAAACACATTCACCAGAGTAATAGATACATACCCTGTACTAGAGACCAGGTAAATCTGATCTAGCAAAGATACCACAATTGGTACAGCATTGCAATCACTTCTAGTTGGATGAATTTGCATTAGTCCGATGTCATCCTCCAGGATCAGTCTGGTATTTGTAATGGTTAGAACGCTGAATTAAATAAGGGTATGATAGGGCCCACCACCCCTTGTCCTTTAGGTCTTCCATGGTGGCACTGATTTTTGCCATTCACTCTGGTATATAATTGTTTTATTTGGTATTTATTTGGTTTTATTTGCCTGGGAGAAAAGGCCATTTGAAAGGCTTCCACTTGACCTTCTCTGTTATGATGATTCTAATCTCACAGATCAAGGAACAGATGTGGGAATTCTACCAAAAAGGAAGAAATATCTATTGCAAGTATATATGCTGACCTGAGAAAATTGGACACAGTGCACCAATTTTGAGCTGGTATCTGAGCCAGAACTTTTCATATTTCCTAGCCTTAGATACCTTCGTGGTAAGGGGGCCATAAATGATACTTTGAGTCTGGGTCAACAGCCCTCAAAATATCTGGGTATTAGCTTTCTCCAGTGAACAGCTACTCAAATAAATGAGCCTGGAGTCCCTTTGGGAAAGGAATAAGAGAATCATTACTGTATGCACTTTTTATGGTACTGCAGAGTCCTCCTTCAGGAATTTGGGGTCTGAAAACTGGCTCAGTCCAGAAACTCGGCAAGAGCTCATGACTTACTATTGGAGTTGTTCTCATCATTATGGTTATCCACTCCTGTATCCCTCTGATTTTATAGACTGAGAATTCCCTTGTTAACTACCTATCTTGCCCTTAGTGATGTGGATTCTCTTACCATCTCTGTAGCTCTCTGCCAGGGAGGGTTCTCTGGCTGCTACACCACACTTGTCTTTCAGCATGATAATTGCACATACCTTGCTGCTGATGATAAAATGCCACTATCTGGCCTCTGTTATATCTGTATCTTATCCCTATTATTATTAAGTAAACTGTGTCTATACCAGAATCTCCTACCATGAGCCCTGGTTTAAAGTAGATAGCCATGAAGCATTTTAGTGTTACTCTTGTCCCCTTCACCAACTCACACCTTATTTAGGCCTTCCCTTGGAACACATTCAGGTGGCGGGTTTTGGCCTTACGTATATCTGCTATAGGACTCCCACTTCACTGGATCTTTTGATCCCTTCTACCATCATCCATGGCACTTTTTACTTCACGTGCTGTGGGCCCTCACTTCCTTTAAACTTCAAAGTACCATTATAGTAGCATATTAGCTTCTTCTCTTGGAGTCTTGACAGAGGGATACATCTTTATCACGAAACAGTGTTCCCTTATCAAAAAATTCTTCTTTCCAACTTTATGTTCTGCCCCCTTAATTCAACATCTTTTGGATCCAGTTTCCATACCTACTTTCCTGGGTCTCATATACATATAGGCTGGATCTTACAAAACCTCTGGTCCAACCCTTCATTAGCTGGAATGTGCTGTGCCTTAATCCTCATGATTGTTTTGGTAACCAGGAGGGGAGGTGAAAATAGGTTCTAAGGGAAGGGGCACCTGCTGTCTTACTGGTCAGGGGCCCCTGCATTTCTTCAAATAAGGGAAGTGCATTGGCTTTTGACAGGGAAAAGTGGGCCACTTCTGCAGGTTCAGAGAGTCAGGGAAGTTGGGGAATTCAGTATTTTGAAGGGTATTGACCCAACGTCCCTCTCCTTCCCGGTGAGGACCCAAACCTTGGCAGAGACAACTTGGAGTTAGAAATTCAACCTTCTCTGGAGATGATCTACTTACATTGTTAAGTCCTGAGTCAGATCCTCAGCCTTTTCACTTTCCAGCTGCAGGAGATGGGAGTCTCTTTATATGCTGCCAAGGGGGCCCTCTGGCTTTCATACTTCACCTTAATTTGGTGATTAATCACACTCAGCCTTTCATGTCTTCTCCAGTACATGGATAGCTTGCAGTAAAAGCTATCCAATTCTGTAGTCCCTTAATTACTATTTACTCTGAAACTCTCAAGCACCTAAGATGTTACACTTTGCAATGCGTTCTCTTCTGTGGATCTCCCATCACAATTCAACATCAGGAAAAGTTTTAACAATTGCACCATTGCTACATACCACAGCTATTGATACCATATCTACCACCAGTGATGGAGTCCTAATTACCAGCCAGCCAGGAGATAATTCAACTCCAAAATCCCATGTCAGAGCCTGCCTTCTAGGATCATCCCGGTATCAACTGTCATGAGTTGGATTTCCTACAAAAAAAGAAACTCTAAGCCTGAGGTTTGTATACAGGTGGTTTATTGGGGTATGGTCTCAGTTATGATATGTGTAAGACTTGGTAGAGATGTTGAACTGTGATACAGTCACAACAGAGGCCTCAGCTTCAACCATGTGGTACCCTGAAGCTGGGCTGGTCCATCAGAAATCTCTCCAGTTGAGGCGTGGTTTTGTCATTGGATTCAGGCTGGACCTGGGGAGGGTTGAAACTTTGGGGAAGATAATCTCCTTGGGCCAGCAGCAATTTCAAAGGAAGTGCTTGACTGTAAACAGTGGCAAGGAACACTCTGATCCCTGGGGAATGAATGAGTGCTTCTGTCTCAGTGAGGATCTGGTAAGTTAACCACATCCACTACATGTGTCAACACGGGGTGAAGGAGGCAGAGGAGTATTAGGTAATCAACTCTTGGTCAGCTGTTCTAATGTACAAAATGTAAACTCAGATAAATACAGAGCAACAAAGGATTCTAAACCCTACTTGGCCTCCAACTTCAGAAAGTGATACAAGACCCACCATGAAAGACAGAGAACACTCACCCAAACTTGGTCTTGTGCATCCTTGATGCAGCATCCTGGTCCTTTTTAGTCACATCCCTGCTGGGCAAATGAGTGAGGAGGACTAGGATCCCAGACAAATAGGCAGGAAAATGGCTTTTTACTTAACAAATACTCTGGTCGGCTACTTTGCATATATCTGCATATTTTTTTCTTAACACTTTTATTCATCCTGTAAAACTTTATTCAGCACTGCAAGCAGAATTTTAAAAACAAAACATTTAAAATAAACCATGAAGCTCTAAAATGTAAGAGGAAGATATGAAAATACCTAGCACAACGCATGAAATTCACAGTCCTATTCCTCTGTAATAAACTCTTACTAATCAGTTCAGAGCTTTATAAAACAATAGGAGTGGAATGACAATGCTGTCATTTGTATATTCTCCCTCAGTTCTCTAATGGAAAGCCTTTTTTTTTTCTCTGCCAAGTCATTCCTGACAATGTTAATGATTCACTATAAAGCAGTTTCTGGGCTATGATTTGTGACATTCAGACTGGTTAGATGGGAGGGCTCGGCAGGTTTCTGGGGAGTGTTTTGGATGCAGAAATGCCTTGAAGATAGCACTTTATTATATTTAGGACAAGTATGACATCCCACTTCAAGGAAGAGGCCCCTATACATATTGAGAAGGGATTTCTATGGTTTAAGTGGGGAGGAGAAGGTGGGTTTAAAAGAATGCGTCTGTGTGTTTTTTGAGGCGACATAAAGATAGGAAGCAGAGAAATGGAGGCAGGAGGCAGAAGGATTATGGATAATGGAAGAATTTTGCCTGAGGGTATATGCCTGCTTTGCCTATTCCTGTATAACTAGAATATTTATAATTCAAATACTTATCTTTAATAATTAAAAACCAAGGAATATTAAAGACAAAAGGTAGAGAATATTATGTACACATGTGTAGGCATCATGCATTAAATCCCTACCCTTGCAAAATACAGCAAGAGGTAGCTTTAAAAGGAGGTTAAAAAGTGAATATTTTAAAATGTCTTGAAAACAGAATTTCTAATTCACTCCAATTCTGCCAGGAGTGATACCCTTACTTCTGATTTCTACACACGCTATCAATCATGGGGATAGGCACTAAAAATATCCAGCGTGGTGGTTTGACATCAGCACATCAACAATTAAAAAGTGGATACAAATATTTCAGGTTTTCAAAACTGCAAGGTTTTCCTCCAGATTTATGAAAACATTGGATTTGCACAGGAAAGGGAAAAGTCATTTTCAGTTGTTTTCACAGAATATTTAGTTGCACAGTCTATGTAAACTACTAGTTACAATGGAATGTAATATTCTACGACCGCCAGAAACTCTCTCTGATCTTCTGCCTCTTCTCAGACAGCAAAGAAACAAAGAAAAACAGCCCTTGCTGTGGATGGAGAAGAGTGTTTGAAAAGAGAAAGAGACCTCAACTGTGCCCCCCGGTATTATAAAGCTGTCAATTATAACCATGATTACAATGAAAATAGTGAAATAAAAAAAATTATTTAAGGAAGGGAAAAAAGGCCAACTGCATTTAAAAAGAAAAAAAGAGAGCGAAAGAACCACCGAAAAATACATTGTTCAATTTCAGCCTAGCAATTCTAAAGTAAATGAAAAATAATACAAACTAATGGAGCTCAGTTGTTTATATTACAGTCACAGAAAAAACAGAAGGCTTAGCAGCCAAAATATGAACAAATTAAGACACTGGGTGAAATGATCAGGTGTCATTGTTTTTGAAGAATGTGGCCTCTGTGGCACCGAGTTTCAACTCCTATATGGATCAGAGGTGTTACTATTTACACCTTTGCTAATTATGGCAAGGAAGAGATTAATGAAAAAGTAAATGCCCCTATCTTTTTACCTCCCCATCACACCAAGTAATTCCTAGTTGAACGTTAACTCAAGCTGACAATAATACGTTAGGGTGAAAAAGTAAGGAGGGGGACCCACAGATCTTTGTAGGCATAAAAAGAATGGTGATAATCAATGGCTAAGCATTGATTACAGTTTGCAATAAAAGTAAAAGATACAGTTAAGAGTCATTTTGTAAAATAGTCCATTTTTAGAACTGGGACTAGGCCTGGCTGCTGCCTGTACTTCATGTACTGATGATCTCAGGCAGAGCATCTTTCATCCCCCGGGGAGGCTGCCGCTCCTGTGCGACTGGAAACAACAGGGTATTGTTGACCGTAGCATCATCATCAAACCCAATATTCACCAAAAGACGTTGTGGGGTTCCAGCTGGGATTAACAGATCAGAAGAAAACAATGATATACTGAATAGTAAATTTGGTGAAGTGAGCAAATAAAAAATCTTCTTCAAGGGGATCTTGTAAATTGAAAAGACATTTCCCAAGAATTACTGTATGTTGCCATGGCCAAAGATGGGAAGTTTGAATGAAAACTTCTCCAGATTCAGACTACCTACAGATCTGCAGGATTTTGAAACACGGCAGTTGTCTGTATCATCTGATAGTTGTCTTGTGCTCAGTATGTTTGTAGGCTCACAGAAAGGGGCTCTTATCTACTTTCACTCTTGCTGTTTGTCTTACATCCTTATTAGCTTTCCACAAAGTGCAATCATAATTAAATTCTAAAGCAAAGGATGAAGTCACCCGAAACATCATCCAACTAACTGCAAATGATGATGGTAAGAATGACAATGTTACTCTGCACTTCTTTAATTCTGGTTCGGCAGCATTTAACTCCCTGACCTCCTGCAGTTGTCAGTGCCACAGGCTGCTTAAATGCTGTGCAAAAGCATTTCTGCTTTATTTGTTCTAAATTTACTGGTTATTAATTTCACAGTGTGACCTCCTATTCGCCTATTACTTGGCAGATTTCACTCTAGCCTTCAAGAAGCTAAAGATTTCCATCAAGCTACTTTCTATTTCTCTGGGTTTTTCTGGCTTTTCTGGTTTTTCTGGTTCATGCAGTATAAATATCCATAGTACTTAGAAATTGATTTCATTCTTTTCTTTTAATAGACGTTTGCATTTTCTCAACCCCTTTCTCACTTTCTCACAGATCTCAAAAAAAAAACCCCAAAAAACAAAACAGCCCCGCTTTTTTTGCTGCAAAGGTTGTATAAGTGAATTGTCTTCATGTTTTGAGTAATTTAAAGCTTTTATTTGATATTTCTCTCATTCACACAAAGTGGGGGGTAGGGAATAACCTCTGTTACACTAGGAATAGAAAGACAGTGGCCATGTAAATTCACATAGCCGAAGGGTTTCTTTGATTTCCTCCATCTTTCTCTTGGAGTTGGGGACCTTCCACTTAGAATTCAGAGGGAAAACTGTCCATTTACTGCTGATCCACCGAACTTGGTGAAATTTTTGGCTTTTGTATCAGGAAGTGTATGTATATTGCAACTCAGGGTCTTAACAGTCTTCTGTATATGAATGTATGAATCTATACACTGGATGGTCTTGGGTAAATTTCAGGCTCTGGAGATTGTGTGGCATCTGATGTCTTTTTGAGCAGCTGCACCTTTCTTCTAAGAAAACGAACCCTCCATACTGACAGCCCAATCCTAAAAGAGCATACCATTCCAGCTCCATCATATTTACCTCCTCATACTCCATCCACACAGGTTATAGGGGGTTTGTATGAGAGCTCTTTCAGAAGAATGGTAAAAACTAGAAAACAGGTAAAAGGTGCAGAAAAATAATGAGTAAAGGTAGTTCCAGACCAGATATTCAAAAAATGTAAATATTGCAAACAGGAGAGTCAAGTCACTGCTTTAGCAACATAGAGAAAGCCTTTATTTGTTAGACTATCATACAGACTGAGACAGAGAAAGAGGGAAGATAGATGGTACTAAACAGCTAGAGGGTAAATGAGGGACCAAGTGCCTGCAGAGCCTGAGGAGACCTGCACTCCTTTCTTGAAGAGCCTATCTTTGCTCCAGTAACTTTCTTAAGATTTCTTGGAACTCTGTGCTCTGAAGCTTAATGTATAACATTGATAGCAATGAATTTTATATTAAAACATTTACTTCAGATATTTTTATCTTAGAAATGAAACAAGCACATGCCACATACTCCATGTACATATATGTCATTAATATTGTAAGAAGCAGGCAAAATAGGATAAAGGTATCTGTGCCCCATAAAATGCATATTCCTCAAAGGGCACATCAGCAAAGTCTTATTTCTGTGAAAGGATTACATGTAAGTGGTTTTGATTTTCCAAACTCATTTATAGCTGTTATTTCATATTCTCACTATGTCGTAGAGTTGGATTACTGTTTTTCCCCAATTTCTACAAAGTTGGACAGGAGGTAAGGCAGCCTGAAGGCGGCTAAAGCAGGAAAAAGTTTAAGGTAATAAAGATGGCACCAGGTTCTGTAAAATAGGATGGCCCAATCCTCCCCTCCTCTGCGCTAGATGATTTTTTTTAAATTTTTTTTTCAACGTTTATTTATTTTTGGAACAGAGAGAGACAGAGCATGAACGGGGGAGGGGCAGAGAGAGAGGGAGACACAGAATCGGAAACAGGCTCCAGGCTCTGAGCCATCAGCCCAGAGCCTGACGCGGGGCTCGAACTCACGGACCGGGAGATCGTGACCTGGCTGAAGTCGGACGCTTAACCAACTGCGCCACCCAGGCGCCCCTGCACTAGATGATTCTTTATCTTGAAAACTTCATGCTAAGTAGAGTAATTTTACATTAAGCAAATCAAAATGGCACAAATATGCCATCTTCTTTCCAAACATACCATGAAGACTATTTAATAGATTGCTAGAAGCAGCTTCTTCAAGTTCCCAGGATTTCTGTTGGAAACAAATAAGAATGAATAGAGACATTGGTAAGATTCTGTCACATTAGGATTATTCTCAAATTGACTGATGGACTATAAATAATAAGCAACTATTAGTAATGCATCATTAAATTGGGGACAGTGGGGTTCTGTAGGGATAGGTTTGGGACCAGTACTAAATGAAATGTCCAAATTAATGCCCTGATGGGAAAAGTAAATAGCTGTGAGCATACCAAAATTGAAAGAAGTGCAAGCACAATGGAAGATCTTAGGTGGAAAATTTTAAATGGAATGAGATTTAATTTAGATAAATCTATAATAAGTTGCTCATGGGAAAGTAATTCCCATTTGAGTAATAACAAGCAAAATTCTCCTAAAAGACCAGTAGAGTAGAAAAAGGATTGAGTGTAGTGGTTAATATTTTCTGAGCATTAACAATGAACAAATCACTGGGGAAATATTTTGAGTTAAAACCATTTCTCCAGAATTTTACTATTTTAAAACGAACTATAAATTTTAGTTCCAAACTATTGTTGTTTCATGTTCACTGGTTTGTTAAAATAAATGACTGGTGTTCACATCCATGACTTCAAACCATCTGATCAGTAGTTCCACCTTTATTTGATGCCTGGAGTTCAGAACAAATGATCCTAAAGGTTGATAAGAGCAACTCTTGCAAAAGTCCAAACAGACCCATCACACTTAAATTCCTCCACTTCAAAACAGAAAGCAAAGAGCAGTAAACTGGTTCCAAGAGAGAGGAGACTGGTTTCAGCTCTGGTAGTATCAATCACAAATAAATGGCAAATGCACAATTGTAAACTTGGAGGCAGTTGGTATTGCTTTAAAAAAAAAAATCCAGTACACACAGCTCACAAAAGATGCACAATAATTGTAATGCAGTCAAATTAAAATTAAGAAGATTTGATCTGATTATTTTGCAATTTTGAAAAAAAAAATGAAAATTAAACTTTAACACCATGCCATGAAGACATGTGCCAACAAGCCCATTTCTTTCCTCCTTGCCCACAGAGCCATTTACTGGTTATTATGCCAGCATGGCCTTGGATTCTGCCCAGGGTGGAGGTCCAAACATGAAAATTGAACAGTAGCTAATTCAATAAATTTATAAATTAAGTTAGTATATTCTTAAAAATGATCCACTTGCCAAATTTTAGTTTATTTTTATTATATAGTAATTATGACTATGTAAACCAAATAGGTTTTTAAGATTTTCTCTTCTTTCTATGCATTAATAGAAATGCATAGAATTGCTATAGAATTCTGTGACTAAGTATGAAACTCCCCAGAATGGAGAAGAGCCATGTCTCTAAGCCAAGATTGCAGTGAGTGATTCTTGAAGCACACAGAAGGGGGATCAGGACTATAGGGCAAAGAGCTTTAATCAGTGAATAATCCATAGAACAAGCTGTCATGGAACAAGGTTTAACAATTCCTAGCTGTACTTATTTAAAGTTTTCATTCTTGGTACAAAATTTAGATGATGAAAAAAATGGGAATATTTACATTTTTACATAATACACTTATGTAAGTTAATGATAAATAATTATTTTTCTCCATTGTTCAGAGCTCCAAAAAGTACTGGGGCTAAAATGTATCATTTGAAATTTTCATGAAAAACTGGATAATGTTATTTAATTTTTTAGTGTTTATTTATTTTGGGAGAGAGAGACAGAGAGGGAAAGAGGGGGAAAGAGACACCATGAGTAGGGGAAGGGCAGAGAGAAAGAGGAAGAGAGAAAGAATCCCAAATAGGTTCCACATTCAGCATGGAGCCTGACGTGGCACTCCATCTCATGACCACGAGACCATGACCTGAGCTGAACTCGAGTCGGATGCTTAACTGACTGAGCCACCCAGGCTCCCTGTTAACAATATTTAATTACTCTCTAATACTGGCCCTCTTTCTGATGTCAGTGAACAAAATTTACCAATATCCAATTTCTCAGAATTTTCATGGGCAAAAAATGACTTTAATTTTAAGAAGTTGAAGATGGTGCAATAGTGACATTGTTTTGGATGTCATCTGTTTACTGCAGTGAAACTGGACTCTTGGACAACTTTCATTGATCCAGCTCAGCCCAAATTTTTGGTATCTCAGTTGTAATTGTAATTATTCCTGGATAATGCTTCTGGCTATCAAACTGTGTGAATGTCTGGGTTAAATGTTTCTATCCAGAGAGTTAGTTCTAATTTTGCGGAGGTACCCCTCAGTTGGAAAAAGAGAGCCTTGCAGAAAATGTGCTTATCAATAGGTTTCCAGAAATTACTTTCTTCTTTAAATTCCATTGTAATGTCAGAAATATACTGTGCTGTTGGGATAGATATATGCCATTTATTTCAAGATAAATATTTTGGTGTGGCAGTTTGCTTGCTTTTGAGGACAGTTAGTATACCTTGAGGTGATAGTCTCCAGGTGCCAGTTCTGTTTCAGGCACTATCTGAGAAAATGCTATGACGATGGCACCCCCAGTTGAAGCAGTGACAATGTCACATCATTGTCCTGCTGACATTGTGTCTCTACTCCATGTACAATAGACTCCTTACACTGAAGGAAACAGAAGCCTCCAAAAAAACAAAAGTGACCACAGCCAAGCATCTGTGGGTTGCAGATTCTTCATCTTTAAATGTTTCTCACCTATTTGTAAGTTTAGTCATTAAAAATAGTTTGCACTGTGGGGCTCACCTATGATTCTGTGTACATACCTGTCATTTACATTGTTCCCTCTACTATTTCAAAGAATAGTGTGACATGAGAGCCTTTGATAATACTTGAAGCTAATTTCCAAAAAGAAAGAGAATGCTAAAATGAGGTCATCAAACAATATTTGAAAGTAGCCCACAATATAAAAAATACAGTTTCAAGATCTGTTCCAAAGAAAGCCACATTAGAAAGTAGTGGCATGGAGTGTGGGCAGGGGGTAATATAATTCACATCTCCTGTTATGCAAATTGTTATATACTGTTATACTGTGTAGATACAAAATAAAAACACATGCAAAACACACTTGTAGAATTAGGTATATCTCCTCAAACTTGTTAGGAGCTCCTTCACACTCAAGATGACACTGAACAGACATATCGATATATACCAGTCAGCCACTGGATGTAAAGGTCACACAAAAAAAGTGATGATCCAGTGTACAAATATGACTATGGGCAGTCCCTCGAAGACATGTTTTCTTGAATCCTAAGAAATCTAGTTGGCAGTTTAAAAATTTTATGTATCTGGGGCACCTGGGTGGCTCAGTCGGTTAAGCGTCTGACTTCAGCTCAGGTCATGATCTCACAGCTCGTGGGTTCAAGCCCCACATCGGGCTCTATGCTGACAGCTCAGAACCTGGAGCCTGCTTTGGATTCTGTGTGTCCCCCTCTCTCTGCCCCTCCCCCGCTCGTACTCTGCCTCTCACTCCCTCTCAAAAGTAAATAAAACATTAAAAATTAAAAAAATAAAATAAAAATGTTATGTATCTCCCAGTGTTCAATATTAAATTCAGGAACACATGGAAAAAAATTCAAAAAATATGGACCAGAACTATTGCTTCACAACATCATGATTAGTAAAATACATATCTCTAAGTCTAAGTTAAGTTACTTTCTTAAATTAATAGAAAACGGATTGCTTTGCACAAACCTCGATCATGCATCTTGCAATGTAGTGGTTGACTACAGGTCTTGGGCTTGGTGGGTTATATTTCCCCGGAGTAGAAAGTATTTATACTCTTAAGAAAAGTATCTCTACAGTGTCATTCAGTGCAAGGTGTTTTTTTTTTTTTTCATGATCCATCTATCTGAACCTTCTCAGTGTGACTCCAAAGTCTTCTTTCTTTACCCTCATTCTCTGTTGGATTGTGAACAGCCTAGACAGATCCAAGGAAGTCATAAAATCAGGCAGTAAGATGTAATGCATCAGAGATACTTCTTTATATATTATAGACTTTTGAAGATTCATTAACTAAGATGATCATATGAGAGTGAATAACACAAGACCTGACACAGAGTCAGGCCCTCCATAAAATGTTCATTTATTTCCTTCATCTGTTCCCACCCTCCTTCATTCAGTCTTTCTCTGTCTTGCTAGCCATCATCTTGTTTCTGCATCACTACATTATAGGAGGCAGTCTAATCTCTTAGTTATGGCGATGGATGTGATCATTATCAGCCTCAGTTGTGGAATCTGGGATACATGTAGCATCTGGGCTCCACTTTCTCTAGTTGTTCATTGTCTGATCCACTGTTTGCAAAGGGAAGTTGCAAGAATCAATAGCATGATAGTAAGGCTTTTCCCTCTTCGTATTCTGTGGGGTTTTGTGACCTTCAAATATTTCATATATTAAATAAATATATGCTTCCTCAGAATCCACAATAAGGCCTATGAAAGTATACAATACAGCTCAAGGGTATGTTCACATCATATAATACCTATTGTATATACAGTTGAGGAAGTTGTATGTAAGAAAAACTTGCCAATGCTAACTTAGGTCCAACAGTGAATGTATCTGCAGGATAAGAAGGAAATCATGACAAATTACAAAGCTTAAAGGATGACAAGTACCACAAACCCCACAAAGTCCAGAAAAATAATATAATGTTTCTACTCATTAACTGTCTGACATCTCTGCAGTGCCACTTTTTGGCTGTTGACTTCTCCATATGACAATAATTTCATAATAGAAGAGAAAGATAATGCATTCTTTCATATAGCATGGTTATCAAAAATGTTTTTTTCTTAGTTTAGTAAAGCTTTGGTCCATTTTTCTCTGTCAGTGGAAATTTTGATGTGTTGCATCATCTTGAACCACCAGACTCCACCAGGAGAAGGCATGTTGAGCAAGCTAAAACAAAACCCCATTCATTAGGATGCAGAAACAGGTGACTTCACATGGTCAAACTCATTGTTCAGAGTCTTATCACAGGCTTATGTCTAGAGTATAAATTGTCTTTTGCATAATTCATATCATCATAGAAAACAATTATGCCTTATTTTATAATTGTATAAGCTGCTTAATCAAGTGTAGTCTGTTTTGACCAGGTTTCAATGAGAATTGAATTCTGCACTTATTATTTTACACATCTGAGAATTGGAAGAATATCCCACAAACTAGTTCTGGCTCTTTACATTTAAAGCTTTTCTTTTTTTCTTCCATGACCTACATCCTCTTGGTACTGTAGGACAAGTTAATATTACAGTTTTCCCACTGGCTCTTGTTCAAGACCCAAGGTGAGCTGGTGGGGTGGAAAGTGAGAGTACTCAGGGTAGCCATTCTTACCCTAGGATAGCTAGAAAAAAAACTATATGTAAAAACAACTTTGAAATACAAAAATAACCACCTAAACCGAAACCAAGTGTATAACAATCTGAAATTTCTTTTTAGCCAGATCCACCAAAATGCTAATCTAACACCACATGAAGGAAGGTGTGACTTGGGGGGAGTCAGAATGGAAACAGAGAGCAGTCATAATTGATTACAATTAAAATCATTTAATTCGGCAAATTTTCCAAAAGCATATGACCATGGGAACACATCACTTGAGCACCTTCCATGGAAGGAGTTCACATATGTGTAGGAGCTGGAAGTGGAAAGCTTCATTGACTTCATGGTGAATCTGCCTCCAGTACAGTGGTGAAAAGAAAAAGATTTGGGGTCAGACTTACACCAAGGTTTCAATCCCTTTCTGGTTGTGTGACGTTCACCAAGTCCCTGAGCCAATCTAAGCCTCAGTGTCCTCACCTGGAAATGGATATGACAAAACTTGCCTTCTATGACTGTTATGTTTAAATGTAAATTTATGTACATAAGTTTCATATTCTAAGAACTCAATAATTGGTAGCTATGTTAACTCAATAACACATCTTTTTACTAGATTAAATGTTCAGAATTTGTTACCCCTTACAAGATAACCTCTGCACCATTGCCTACAATAAACCTTAAGTTTCCAGCAGCTATCATCCTACATCTGTTTATTTATTCTCCTATCCAAGAACATGCTTATCTTTCTCTCACGTTCTAATCCAAAGCCTATGTACCTTTCCAGACGCAGCTGAGATCTTACCTGTTCTTTCCAGTTTTTCAGATTTTTCAGCACTTGCTGTTGAGTTTATTCTTTGAAGGTTATCGCAGTACTGTCCAATAGAAATATAAGGTGGGCTGCACCTGCAATTTTGAGCTTTATATAGCTAGGCTAAAAAAACTAAAATAATTAAAACCAGGTGAAATTCATTTTGATAATATTTTTACCTAACCCAACATATCCAAAATAGTACTTCAACATATAATTAATATTCTAAAATTATTAATGATATTACATTCTCTTTTTCATATTATGTCTTCAAAATCCAGTGTGTATTTTCAGTTCATAGCATTTTGTATTCACAGTAGCCACAGTTCCAAGTACCTGATAGCCACAGCTATCTAGTAGCTGCCATATTGGATAACATATGTGTATAGTGTGAATAGTTTGCACCATAGTGTTTTATATATAATTACGGAGTGTCAGTATGTTTGCTGGTGTTTCCTAGGTATCAGTCCTTTCGCAGCTAGTTGGTAGGCTCTTTGAAGAACCTTTGAGTTCTGTATCTCCGGGTTGCAGTGACCAAACACAGTGGTCATTGAGTAAAGGTTTGCCGCTGAACAGTTTGGATGCATTTAGAAATCCTAGAAGGGAAAATGCAACAGACAATGCGATTTCTTTCCATTTGTACTACTTTCATCACTCTGTGTTGTTTATCCCAGGATGTAAATTCTCAGAGTGTGTGGAATAATGCCATTTGAAGACAGGTATTAATAAATCTGCTCTGGCACTAGTGTAAATAATGCAAGAGGCGAAAACAAGAGGGAATATTGCATGTGGTAATACTTTTCTTATGGAATAAATAGATTAAAGTGCTTCTAGGTATGAATGAAGAGCAATATAATCTCACCACCACACGTAAAAGTAGGGCTCCAGGTTTTTAAATGTTTACTTCCCAATGATCAAAAAATAGTAGTTCGCTTTTGATTTGCAACTCTGCTGTTGAAGTAGAGGCTGCTTTCAAGAAACAACCAATGGCATACCACATCTACTGTACTATGTGATACTCAGCTCTTTCCGCAGACCTTTGACACTATGACCTGGTAGAGAATTTGTCACATTTCTGGCCTGGACATTTAAAAAAAAATAGATAATAATCAAATTATAAAGCACAAACACAGAAGACTTCAAGACCATATAAACTCACATTTCAGTAACACTATAGATTCAGATAGAAGCTACATTTCCAACCATAGTCTCTGTTTCTTATAGGGATATAAGAAAACAGTTTATAATATGGAAAGCCATTCCAAGTTACAACGAAAGGAGCAGAGATTTTAAAATGTATGACTCGTAGAGTCACTTAAAATCCTGGAAAAGGGCATTTTGTCATATTATCTAAAAGAACAGCAACAAACAAAAACTTAAAATATATCCTTAAAATATGTCCTGATCATTAAGTTGACAGCAATCAGCACTTTCCATGTTATATTACATTATTTGACTGAAAATGTGTTTTCTCATGTCTTTTTCTATATACAACAAAGGTAAAGCAAAGTAGAACACTGCAAAGAATTTACATCCACTTTCATGTTGAAAAGCTGCTTCTCAAACATATCTCACAAAATATGTCCACAGACACAACTAAAGACAACTTCTAATTACTTCTCTATGTTGGAGCATTTCCTTTAATTTTCTAATTTTCAGCTTTCCTGCCAAAATTCCAACAAAAGTTTTGAGCAGATTTTATTTTCTTCATCATTCCTTTCTGCTGATCAGAGATACTTCTTCTTTCTCTAAATTCCCTGAGCAAGTTCTGTATGGACACAAACTTGGTATGTACCATAATCTTCTATTCATTATGGTTCTTTTTCAACATGCCTATATCTGACCTCTGTGATACAGTTACAAGTTTCTTGAAGTCATAGGCTGTGTCTTATTCATCTGTAGCTCTCAGGAGGGCCTTGGATAGAAGAAACATTCAGTAAGTGTGCTCGAAATCATGATGATTTTGATCATGATTTACGGGAATGTTACAGAAGACCAATGACATGTTATAGCGATGTCAGCCATTATGAATGCACAGTCACATTTTTATATTCCAATTCCATTCCTTGACCATCTTTTTAAATAAATGTGCCTAGTGTTTCATCAGCATTTTCTTTCCAAAAACCCAAGTTGAATGTATTTTTAAAAATTGAAATAAAAACTTTAAAAGTCTAATTATATTCTAGCATCAAAGCTTTTTCTCCCTTACAGTTATATTTTAAGTGTTTTTTAGTGTTTTTAGTGTCTAGCCATAGTTAAGATTCCAGTTTACAAATACAGATCTACTGTGGGTTTTTTCCAAATTTAATAATATCCTGAAACCTAATTTTGTGTATTGGATTCATTTAAAATGTGGTTGCTACTCAACAATTTTGGAGGAAAGTAAATTACATCAGACGTCACATTTAAACTAAACCCAGAAGTTAAAACTCTCTATAAATAAGAAAAACAGAAAGACTTCAAATAAGGAGCATGAAAGCCAAAGGAAGTTAATGTGCAGCACAAAGTCATTTGGCCTCGTGAACACCCTGCCCATTGGATTCAGCTGTAAGAAAATGGAGCATGTGAAATGCACAGGGGGCAATGCAAGTATATGGGCTTACTGATGCCAGACTACAGTAGTGGCTCAAGAGTAAGAGGCCATTGATGAGAAGAAGGTTTGGATTAACTGTGGCCTTGAAGTTACCCCTGGAAAGTGAGTAACATTCAGTTATGAGAGGTGCATTAACCTCTTCAGACCACTAGGGTTCAAAGTGTTCCATAAGGGGTAATTTATTAAATGGGTCCTAATTGCTTGGTAATGTACCTTCCAAAAGTCACTCTCTGTGCTATGATTAGGCCTAGGATTTGCCAAGTGCTGTCATTCTCTTTGTAACTCCATAATGGAACTCTAGGATGTGGGAAGCAGATCCATTGAACAGCTATATATCTAATCGGGGTTCAGAGTCTTACCAACAGAGCCAGGCAGCCTTTCATTTAATTGTCCAGTGTGTAAACACAGAGATACAAAATTGATACACCTCCTAGTAAAATACACCCTTTACCAAGTACATATACATTTAATAGAAAAAGGGTAACCTTTTTTTAATTAGCAAAGGTTGACACATTTTTAAGGTTTGTACATTTATTCCATTTCATTAGATTCTCTGTTAAATGTATAAAAATAACCCTGTTTTGTTTTCATCATCTACAAATAAACGTTCTTTTGCCCTCTTTGCTTCAGATGAAGGGCAGGCAACATGACTGACTTTTTGGGTTCCAACAAAAAACAGTGTCGGTTTTACCAGCCCATCGACTGGTATCACAGATACACACCAGGACTACTTTGGCCCTAGTTTTGTTAATTAGCAAGGCCAGCAGAGGGAGTGCAAGAGCATTGTTACAAAAACAAAATAAAAAAAATAAAATAAAATAATGACAGTGATAATTAGAAGTAGAAAATCTGACATTAAACTACAGAGTATTATATGACGGAATCTAAATATAGAAGCAGCATTGGTACCATCATATAGGTAACATGCTAGAACCAAAGAGACAGGCTGCTAGTCACTGTCATAGTCTTGTATTTGTGAGCTCCTGAATAAAGCTGTGCCTCACTCTTTCAGTCTTGAAAATGGCTGCTACAGTAGCTTCTATTAAGATAGGAAAGGCTTATGCAGAGAAAGACAGATACCATATGTTTTCACTTTTATGTGGATCCCGAGAAACTTAACAGAAACCCATGGGGAAGGGGAAGAAAAAAAAATGAGGTTAGATTGGGAGAGAGCCAAAGCATGAGAGACTCTTAAAAACTGAGAACAAACTGAGGGTTGATGGGGCGTGGGAGGGAGGGGAGGGGAGGTGATGGGCATTGAAAAGGGCATCTTTTGGGATGAGCACTGGGTGTTGTATGGAAACCAATTTGACAATAAATTTCATATATTAAAAATAAATAAATATATTCTATATGGTTGCTAAAAAAAAAGATAGGAAAGGCTTTTGTTTTCCTTAGAAAAGAATTATTACTTACATATTGGGGAATTATTGTCACAAGAAAGAAGCTGGTGTCTGTTCTATCAGAACTCTGAGTCACTTCTTAGTTCTGACCATGAGTGAAACACACCTTGGTCATATCCCCTAATGCCGTGAGAACAGGGGTTTGATTAGATCATGGGGGTTAGACACATTTTTTAACATGAATAAATAAAAATGATTAGGTTTTAGAGTAGCATGGGGATGCCTTTTCATCAGAGAGAAATTATGTATTCCAATCCCATACTTCGTTTTACAACTCCTGTTCCAGACCATTTAAGGAAGTTACACATTTTCCAAACATATTTTCAGACTATTTGTTACAACAGAGTTCTTTTCAAATCCACTGCTTGATGGTTTATAGTTATTTAGAACCCCAATTTTACCCTTAAAGGAATGTGCTGGAGTTGTATTTTCCAGAAGTCTTCAGTGGTGTTTCTTACGAGATCATTTGTGTGGCCCTCATAACCACTTTTCTCCAAAAGGCATCTTTGACAAAATGATAACCAAAACAAGCCAGCCTTTATGCCATACTAAGCTAAATAAAACCTTTCTTTGTTCTAGAAGTTTGGGATAATCTCGAGGATAGTGCAACTTGCCTGGAAGTTTACCAGGAAAATAGTTTGGAAAGTAAATATTCACTTCTGCTTTCTCCAGTAGATGTCACTTTCTGTACATAGGATATCAAGATATATAAGATGCACAGTATTCCTTACAATGATGTCAAAAAATAACTTTGGGTTCCAGCCACATGTAACAATTTTTTAGTCTTTTATTGGTATTTTCTAGTGTTAGGAAACTTAAGGAATACTAAAGGCAAAATGAATGCTATTAATTAACTGTCTTGCCATATTTCCATCTAGTCTTAGCGATGGACATTAAGCATACATAGCACATGATGCAGTAATGTTAGTGCATTTTCAACAGTTAACGAAAGCTAAGCATTATTCCACATCACAGCATAAAATTAATTTGCCAAAAACAAACATGGTTCCTGAGTAAATAAGCAGTCATTAATAATATGCTACATACTTACCAAGAATCTAATTAAATATGAGTTCACATGACCTATTATGATTTCAAGAGTTTTTCTTCCTGTGTCCTCTACATCATTTTGATATTCACATCGGCCTTCATATGTCCTAGAAAAAAATTTTTAGTTCTCCAAAGTGTTTCAGTATATATATAGCAAGAGATATCAGCCCTGGAAGGAGAGAGAAAGAGAGAGAGTGCAATAGAGAGAGAGGAAGGAAAGGAAAGGAAAGGAAAGGAAAGGAAAGGAAAGGAAAGGAAAGGAAAGGAAAGGAAAAGAGAAAAACAATTACAAACCTTAAAAATAGCATTTTTATGGCATCCACATGTACAAGAATGAAAATCAAATGATGGAAGAATATTAATAGTTAGAATTAAATTAATTCTTCCTAAAATACTTCCAAAATGCTCTTTGCATTTCTAAACATAAGCCTCATTATGCTGTTCTATTTGTATTTCAGCACAGTTGAATTTTATATTTGAGTTGTTTTAATAGATGACTTTGAAATGACAGAGGAGTGTACATTTTTGTTTCTTATTGATCGAAGCAAGATTTTGCTTGTAGCTACTATAACTTGAAATAATAGGAAAGGCTGCAGAGGCTTTTTAAAATGTTGATGTCTGGGTCACATCTGATTTAGTCGTTGTATTGACAAATGTGATTTGATAATTGCCAAATTAAGCTCCAGAGAAAATTAGTTAAACAACTACTTTTATTTTTAGATGCTTCAAACAAAAGATATGAAGTTTGGTAGCAAATAATGATAGGGTGCTAGAACAAAAATTTCCTAAGAAGGCAAAATGGGCATGTGGATTTTACAAAACAAAGGAATCTATCTGGTCATCAAAATAAACAACATCCAAACAGTCCCTTTGGGTGTTAAGTATTTTGTGCGGGGAGTAAACCCAAAGAGCTCGATTCTTATCTGAGGTAGAGATTTCTTGACATGTTAACTGGGAAATTCTACCATTCTTGTGTACTTGGTTAAAACAAAGTGATTATAGGCTTTGAGTAGTAAAAGGATTTTAGAGGCTTTCACCTTTAGGCTACTGATTCAACTCCATTTCAGGATGAGGAGATCTAAATCCTGAATGTACCGAGGCCTTGGAGTTTACTTTTAATTTGGCCTGAATTAGGATCCCATTTCATCATAAAGCCTAGGGCATTTTTTTTGCAATGATTCAGAGAGAATATGGTTGCCAAAAGAAAAGTAAAGATTGAAAGGGAAGAATACAAAAAAAGACACCTAGTAACGACTAAGGTGAATTCCCGAGGAAATAGACCCTGCTGATGTCTCTGCTGAGTATTGTCAAGAATGGTATCAGCTTTCCACTGTTCTCAGTCTTTTGCTAGTATTGATCAATAAATATTAATCTGGAATTTGGAAAGGAAATGATGCTATGGTAATTAACCATCTTGAAAATGAAGACAACTGGTTGATATCATGTGGCCGAATTACTGTGCTTTGATTTGAACTCCAGGAAGGGCTGTGCAAAACCCACACCCTCACTGCCAGGCTTCAGTAGTCTTTTCCTGTGTAAAACAGAGTCAGTGCTTCACATAGGCTGTTTGCACAGCCAGTATCACTTAGAAGAAGTCTTTGGAAGAGCTGGAATTCCTTGGCACCATACTTAGGTCTTTTTATCCTTCCTTTTTCCCTGTAGTACTTAATACCCTATTTACTTGATAGATTGGAACAGAGAACTCAGAGAAATAGTCCATTGCTTAATTCCATAGCCCTAACATTTTAAAAAATAATGATTTCATTACCATTGTTTGAATCATGTCTTATAATTCTCTCCTTTAAATAATTTATCAGATAATAAGTGAATTCAAAATAATATCTATAGCGTACATGTAAAATATACAAATAACTAAGTAAATAGAATGGACATGTGAGTTCTGTACCGAACTTAGGAAATGAAATGTACCAGTACCTTTGGAACCTTAAGCCTCTCTCCAACCTCTTCCTTTCCCTCACTTTCCCTATAAATCACATCTTCTTGAATTTTGTGTTAATCAGCCTCTTGTTTTTCTCTCTCTTTTTAAAAATAAATGCTTCATAGAGATTGGATTATTGACTATTTATTTAGAAAAATACAGTAAAATGTTTGAGAAAGTTGATGCATATAAGCAATTTTGATCAGTTAAAAATGTTTATTCAACCAAGATGGCCTGTATTATTAGCATTCAATTACAAAATACCAAAATTTTATGGAGTGTAATAATTTACCTGCATAATCACTAAAATAGTATACAGTGCTCTGCGCATAAATTGCACCTTTAATAAATGATGCTTTCAAATAAATAAAAATAAATGATGCTTTCAAACGTATAGTAAAAGACTTTGGATCCCAGGAAGGATTTCTAAGGAAATGTGTTATATATATCCTTTTCTGGAGGCTTAAAAAATTTTGTTTTTACCCACAAGGTTTGTATGGTTTCCCAACCCAAAGATATGATCAGAGTCTAGATAGACTGATTTTTAAGTGTCTGAGTATAGTAGTAAGGAAAGGACTCCTCAAATTGTTTGGCCATCCCACCAGCCTCGTCTGGAGATCTGAAGATGAGCAGGTCCTAAAGGGGGAGTGGAGGAGGGCCTCTGTGAGGAGGGACTGGAAAATAACAGAGAGGCTGAGACCAGAGGATCCCTGAGGCATCCTGCCCTGTCATCTTCCTTTTCTCCTACCTTCCTAAGTGGACTCCAAGCCCAGTTTACCACCAGTATATAGCAGAACCCAACTCTGTTGTTACTCAGTTACACAGTAATTCCAAGTATATTCCTGCTGCTTTTTTCTTTCCAGACCATCTCCCCCAGGCACATGGGCACATCCCATATTAGGATCTCCTGTCAAAGCCACTGACTCTTATCTCTTTACAACTTAGATGGGACATCCATTTAACATTTAGGAGAGGCTAAGTCAAAATTCTCTACCAAGGTATAGCTTGTTACTATTTAAAAAAAATTTTTTTACATTTATTTTATTATTGAGAGACAGAGTGAGACAGAGCATGAGCATGGGAGGGGCAGAGAGAGGAGGAGACACAGAATCTGAAGCAGGCTCCAGGCTCTGAGCTGTCAGCCCAGAGCCCGACACGGGGCTTGAACCCACAAACTGTGAGATCACGACCTGAGCCAAAGTCGGATGCCCAACCGACTGAGCCACCCAGGTGCCCCAAGCTTATTATTAAAGAAAACTTTAGGCGACTTTAGTTTTGTGCTAAAGTTAGAGTATCCTAAATTTGTATATGTTATCAGCATGGATATTTTTGACTTGTGTTTCAAGTTATTAAGAAGTTTTTGAGGCCTGAACGCTAAAATAGGAGAGGGAGACATTGAAGGCATCCGTTGTTAGATTTGTAAGACCCTTGATGGATTGATTACTTAATGGCAAGTGTGACAAGTGTGACAACAGATTGAGGAATAGCATTGCCACCTCAGTAAAAAATAAACATGAATATTACTAATGATTAATTTCTCTAATATTTTCAATAATTTTGAAGGCATGAAAGATGTTGAAAACTAATATCAGTAGATTGGAGGCTTGTATAGTGATCTTTGTCACAATTCCACTTACTTATCTATTCAATATATTTGAAAATTATTTTAACTTTCTTATCCTTTGTTTACCTTACTTCCTTCCCTCCCCCATCCCCCCACAGCCACCTTGCAAAGTCCTCAGGCTCTCTTTTGCTTGAACTCTTTTCTGTGTCTTCAAAGTTTGCACTTCAAATCATTTTACATGGCACTACCAAACTAAGCTTTGTAAACCAGAGTTTTTCTGCTTTTGTTCTCTTTAGATCCGATTTCTCCAAGGAAATAACTTGAAACCCCTTAGTATGGCATTTCAGTAAGTCTTCTACCTGATTTTCCAGCTTCTCCATAAGTACTACAGAATCTGTATAACTTTGGTATCTAATTTGTAATCGTTTCCACATACCATAAAATCCCCTTCACCTACAGTATTCTTCCTTGCTCTTGTCCCATTCTGTGTTTTTGTCTGAAATCCTACTGCTCTCCCAAACCCCAGTACTGATTCTGTGTACAATCCTTCAATTAATCCCAAATCCTTAGAGCTTCCAAAGCACTTTGGCCATGCTCATAATACAGCATGTACCATCTCATTAATTAATTAATTAAATGCTCATAATTATAATAAATAATATTATAATTTATATATTATAATATATATTATATACATTATATATATAAATTATATATATAAATTATATATTTTTTATATATAAAAGAAAATTATTTGAATGTAATTATATGAATTATTTGTTGTAAGTTTACTATTCTTTACATTTCCAAAATACACTCAATTTTGAGTATTTCAAAATCCCAAGAGTAGTGCTGGATTGAGAATTCCAATACAATTAATATCCAGCCCCTGCCTTCTAAAAGCTCAAGATCTAATAAATAAGATGGCTACCCAAATATAATTAACTAGAATACAGTGCTATAAGTATCCCAGAAAAGGTTAGAAACAAAATGACCTGAAAGCACAGAGCAGTTAATTCTTGAAGACAGGAGGTGGTAACAGAGTGTGGACCACCTTAAGACCTTGAAGTAGACCCTAAGAGAGAAGCAGCTATTGGATAGGTGAAGAAGCCAACCCCAGAATAGCCATGTAGGTGCTGCATTGCTCAACTTCAAGGGCATCATTCAGTTAAACTACAATCTATTGCTGCCCCCTGACGGTGTGCAGCCACGTGGCCCAGGGAAGGAGCAGACCCAGCTGAGAGGTGTGAATGCCATGTTAAGTAGTTGTCTTGACATAAGGTATAAGTTTATTTAAAATTTTACTAACATTCCACCTTCTGTTTTGTCTTTTCTAGGTCTCCCTTCCATAAAGTTTTAGGAATTTGTTTTTTACAACCTCTATTTTTGAGGAGAAGCCAAGAGCATGACAATTCTTGCCACCACAATATTCACTGGAATAGTTTTAGAACAAAACAAGTTGCAGATCAGAATTAGCAAACCAGGGCGCCTGGGTGGCTCAGTTGGCTGGGATCTGACTCTTGATTTTGGCTCAGGTCATGATCTCACGGTTCGTGAGTTTGAACCCCACTTTGGGCTCTGTGTTGACAGTACAGAGCCTGCTTGGGATTCTTTCTCTCCCTCTATGCCCCTCCCCCGCTGACGCTTGCTCTCTCAAAATAAATAAATAAACTTATAAAAAAAAAAGAATTAGCAAACCATAAGAAGTCTTAGCAATCATTATCTTTTAAATTCAGTGTTTAAAAACTTTTTGAGTTCCTTTCCTCAAATTAAATTTTGCTAAGATCAGTATGTAAACTAGAAAACAAGTGATAGTCTTTGCCCAGAGTTCCACCAGGTGGTCTTTCCTCCTCCATCAAGACTTGCTGGTTTCTCATGGCTCAAGGGATTCAGAAGCACTGTTTGAAAATTGCTGCTTCTAGACCCACCTCTTCTTCTATAATTGAGGAAACAGAGATCCAAAGAACTTGAAGTACCTTATGTAAGTTCCTAGCAGCAGTTAATGGCAGAACAGGAAACAGAAGTGCCTTAACTGCCACTTTTTCGAGATAAAATTAATTCTATTTATATAGCAAAATGAGCATGAGGTCCAAGGGTCTCCCACACTGACATTTGGGATGCAGAGAGACTGTTTCTTTTTCATGATAAGACAAGACTTCATTGGAATTCAGTAAGTCTGTGTTAAGTAATTCACAATCGATGCTAAGTCTCTTATTCTATCTTTCCTTCATTTTGATATTGAATTACTAGAAATGACAGCCACCAGGCTCTCTAGCTTCTTGATGCTAGACAAAGGAGATGGTTAAAGAAATTCATCTTGGTGATGGCATTGGCTAGTCAGACACTTTTGTGTTATAGAAATAAAAATTCACATATTATCTCCCTCAGTTTAAAAAGGCAGAATAAAAAAACAAAAACAAATGATTTTCCTCTTGTCTCAGATTGTGAGGAAGGAGAACAAAATGTCTAAATTCCCTTGGCTAGTCCAACATATTATGTTTTAATTTAGAGATTAAGCGATTTTTAAAACTGTATATACACACGCATATGAAAGAAGGACTTAAGATAATCAGATATGTAGGTATTATGAATTATCCTCCTTGTCAAGAAAGTTTAGTAACTATTACCAAACGGAACCAAAATAATGTTGGAACTAAACAGAAGTTCCAATAAATGGAACTACAATAAAGAAAAAAATGGTATTTGTCTATGTAGACCACTGCTGCTGGCAATCATTAGGTCAAATATTAGAGCTAAACAGTTTAAAAGAAATTGGATCATTTAAATAGGCTCATACTATATCATGACAAAACACTTGCTGAAAGGAGTAACAGAAATACTTGCTTATTAAGATCAAATGAGTGAATAACATTTGAGAGTCAAGAAATTTTTAGCTATAGGACCAAAATAAGATATGGTTACAAATAATATAATGCTAAACTTGAGCTGAATCGATACTGACAAATTATAACTGCAGACTTCATATAAAAACCTTAAAAATTACCGAGGCCATTGCTTTGGGAGTTATGGATATTCTTGATTATTAATAGCACAGAAGTCATCTTAACTTCTTTCCTAACCGAGCAGGGAATTGGAGACAATGCAAAATTCTCTCTTTCTAATTATTCCACATCTGGATGTCCCCTCCCAAATCTAAATGTCTGCCTTAAAGCATGGCCCCTCAAGAAAATATAGATTAATATTCTCAACAGACTGCAATCCCCCAGCTTCTTCCAAAATTAGTGCTATTGTGTGCAACTACTTTCACGTGATGTCACTAACTTCATCAATCATTCTAGGAAGCAGACAGAACACAATAAAGAGGCTGGCAGAGGAGAGCATATTGGAGAAATACTTCATAACTTCCAGATAGTAACCCAAATAGACACATCTGACAAAAATTAATTGGAACCATTTCTGCTTTAAGTCAGTCCCTAAACAAGTCTTTAATTGTAAGTCCTACATTTTCAAATACCTCTCCATACATATGCACATGCGTGCACACGCACACACACCAAAAGCGACTGGTACAAAAGAACCAATAACAAATTAATGACTGGTTACTTGCTGAACAAAGTGAAAACTGTTTATTTAAGTTACAAGGTTGTCTATATCTTACATCTCAAATTATTTCAAAGTTTTCTTACAAAGTGTTCTTATGCTTTGAATTCATTTGCTTCCTTCTAAATAGAAAAGTATTCATTAAAAGTATTTGCTCCTCAGTGGAAGTTATTTTGTCATGAAGGGATTTAAGAATTGAGTCATGCTGTAGTCCTGTATGCTAGATGATAACCTTTATTTTATGAAGCAACTCTAAAGGAATTGTTGTGTATTGAATTCTGTTTAGCAAGGACACTTCAGACAGAGCCAAAACTTTGAAGAGGAAACTTTGTCGTGGAAAGAGATAATGTCCAACCACTTTCTACCTGGCTGGTATCCAACTATATGACGAATTAGAAAAATATAATATACAAAAGGAATATTTATGTGTCTTCCTTCTTCATCCAATACACAGTATTTTTTCTCCCATGTCACAAAAACTGTAACCACAATTTACAAGTATATATGCACAATCAAATTGCTATTGATTTAGCAATGCATTTCTTTGATGTCCGTTGCCTTAACCTCATTTATAAAGCTGTTTTGCATTATTTCAAACTGTCAATGATTTGTGACTCATGAATATTCAAATCTAATTTGCACTTACCTTTTTGGTATGCAAGCTTACTTGCAATATGTCTCTACATTTGCCCTTTTGTTTTGCATTTATTTGTGGATTGTTTTATTGAAATAATACTCCTTTAAAAGCATAGTAAGTCCATTTAAAAATAATAGGAGTGGTTGATGATCGACTCTTCTTGATCTCTGTACACTGTACATTTTGCTACTTAGCAAGTTTAGTCATTCTGCAAACGTGTCTCTAGTATTAAAATAGCCATGTTTTTGCTGGTTGATGTCATTTTCAGTGATATGGGGTTAGTTTTGCTGGGCTGTGTGTCTCCTGGAAAGAGTCAACAATTTTTAGATGAACTTGAGCCTTACCCAAAAAGGAGGGAAGGAGGAAGGGGAGGGACAGAGGGAAGGAGGGAGAGAGGGAGGAAGGAAAGGAGGGAGAGAGGGAGGAAGGAAAGGAGGGAGAGAGGGAGGAAGGAAGGAAAGAAGGAAGGAAGGAAGGATGGCAGGATGGAAGGATGGATGGCTTATTTCTGGTAGAAAAACAAAAAGTTCATGCAGAATTGAGCCATTCATGTCAGTGTGGATCAACTTTTCCACTTACATTGTGGAATGTAAGAAATGAAATCTAATGCTCTCAAGCACTAAAAAGCCCTTTTAGATGTCTTTCAAATGATGATAGCTAAAAGAGACAAGACTTTGTAGATTGCAGGCGTGTCACTAGTGATTGAAGGTCCAAAATAGCACAAGGAGCCACCTGCCTACGGAATGGTCAGAGTTTCTGCTTGTAAAACCTGTTCAGGGACATGGGGCGCCTGGGTGGCGCAGTGGGTTGAGCGTCCGACTTCAGCCAGGTCACGATCTCACGGTCCGTGAGTTCGAGCCCTGCGTCAGGCTCTGGGCTGATGGCTCAGAGCCTGGAGTCTGTTTCCGATTCTGTGTCTCCCTCTCTCTCTGCCCCTTCCCCGTTCATACTCTGTCTCTCTCTGTCCCAAAAATAAATAAACATTGAAAAAAAAAATTAAAAAAAAAAAACCTGTTCAGGGACAAACAGTGAGTGTCATATGGAAAAAAAATGGAGTCAAGAATATCTCTTTTGTAATTAATTTCTGGACTCAACTGTGATTTCTAAGAACACTCAAATAATTAAATGCCCTACTTTGCCAAAAAAAAAAAAAAAAGGAAAAAAAATTCGAGTATTTATGTTTTCATGCCAGGAGCTAAAATAGAAAAATGGTTAATAGCATTTACAGTGCAGTAGCTGTGTATTTTCTTAATTTGCACCATGTTCAATTTCTAAACTACCTTTTAAGCTATAAAGAAATCATTGGAGGGGCGCCTGGGTGGCGCAGTGGGTTGAGCGTCCGACTTCAGCCAGGTCACGATCTCGCGGTCAGTGAGTTCGAGCCCCGCGTCAGGCTCTGGGCTGATGGCTCGGAGCCTGGAGCCTCTTTCCGATTCTGTGTCTCCCTCTCTCTCTGCCCCTCCCCCGTTCATGCTCTGTCTCTCTCTGTCCCAAAAATAAATAAACGTTGAAAAAAAAAAAAAAAAAAAGAAATCATTGGAAGTCTCCACCACAAAATCACATTCTCCAAATGATGCCGCACAGAGGATGGATGTAGGTCTCAGTGCATATCATCTAGCCAACAACACATTTGCCTCTTTACAAACTTCTCATTATCCCTCAATTGTACATATTCCCTTAGGGACTATGATCTCCTTCCAAAAGCTACTAAATTGATAATTAATCTCTTTTGTAGTCTTTTTTTTTTTTTCACTTGGAAATCAATTTTTTAATTACTGGGGAAAGAGTTTGCTGCCATGACATTTTGTTGCTTATGCATGTTGAAACAAATGTCCTTTATCTAAAAGCGTTCATAATGTTTTCCCAGCGTTATCAATTTACGATACTGATATCACTATTATTCCCTCCATTCTGAAAACCAAACATCACAGATTCCCTGGACCCAATATGCTACCCAAAGCTGTCTTTGAAGAAAACCCCTCAACATAATGCTGTTGTTGTCTGTGTAACTAAATGATTTATTACATTCTGATCTCTGACCCATGAATCAGAGGTCTTAGCTCTGGGCAAACTCTGAGATATAGAAAATTGTTAAGAACAAGAATTCTAGCATTATGCTTTTTTTTATTATACTACTAACTGTGTAAATTACAGCAAGTTGCCTAATCTCTGAAATGCTGTATCTCTTCATCTGGGGAATGAGGGCAATCATAGCACCTACCTTAGGTTGTATGAGAATAAAATGAGAGTATTCAATGCAATGCTTAGCACCCTTGTCACTGCTTATTATGGAACGGCTATTTCTAAAGCCCAGTATTTGCCAGCAGTTGAACCAAGTTTCTAGTCAGTTGTAGAGGTTGTGTTCTCAATCTATTCCATACTTCCACTGTTTTGTATCAGTAACACAGTCAAAGTGTTTGCTCCTAACTCCAGGACTGTGTCCTCTTTTAACCAGTGGTTATTTCAGGACTCCTGGTTCAGCCTTCCACAAAGACATACAAATGGGATGTGAGGGGAAGTTTGCTGGAGCCTTCTCAAATTATTTTTTGCACATGTCTTCCCACAACAATATCCAAAGAAAGAGAAACAGGCTCTCTTCCTCTGCGTTGTTGTGGGAAGATAGGAGACTCAGAACTGCTGAGGACATCTGGCTACCAGCCTGAGGATAAAGTTGATGCACATAAGAGGGCAGAGCCAAGAAAATTGAAGGGAAAGAGAGATGCCCCACCTCTTGCCAATGGCATAGCTTTATTCCCTTATTGCTTAAGCCAGTATGAATTGGGTTTTCTGTTACTTGCAGCCAAGAACATTCTAACTGATTCAGAGAGGCAGCCAAAAACAATGTTTTTTACATATTAACTAGTAGCACAACATTCATTCACAGGAGCAGAGCAGTCCAGTGCCCGAGTTTACACAAGCATATAAACATGTTGTAATCCTTCATGCCTTTTCTAAGTCAGCATCCCAGCCACATCTCCACAACGTGTCTGTCTCTCTGAAAACAGAAAAAAGATTCAGAGTAAATCTTCCAAGATCTCTCCAATCTCCTAAAGAACCCGCAGCACCCACAAAGTGTTCTTTCTGCTCTTATAAGGGTAAGATTCAAGGTAAGAGTGCCACCTCTGGCTGGCTGCTGTGACCTCATCTCAGACCCACACATGGTGCCATTTTAGTGCTCAGACATGTGCCCTGAATTCGCCATTCTTTGCCTGCTAGGAACCACAACCCTGTAGAATGGCACCACGTACATCTAATTCAATGGCGTGAAACCTAAGTGAAAATTGTTTTATGTTCCGTTTCAAGCTGACCAATTTAACCTGGTGTATGTGACCTAAAAGTAAGTCCCATGCCTTTAACTTTTGCACCTTTACCACAAGGGTAATTCCAGTTTGCTTGAGCTGTAGGGAAACCAGATCATGAGTCATATGATCAAAATGATTAATTCCTGACTTAAAATCAAGCAGTGCACTTATCTGTGGTACCACATCACTTCAGTCTTCCTCCACACCCCTCCCCACCCCCTCTGCCCCAAGCTACCCATGATTTGATCTTATCAGGAGCTCTCAGGATGCTACTTCCAGTGCCCATTTGAATAGGCAGTGAGAAGAGAAGTCAGGTAAGTCTCTGTTGCCCTAGATTATATGGAACCATAGGTCTGGAGACCTCTTGAGATATTATCTGAAGGGTCAGCCACAGATCATGTCAGAGACGTGCTGAGGGTCATGATGCTGGAAGCAGGTCTTTTGACTCTCAGGCCAGCATCATTTCCATCAACCCCACTGTGCCTCTCACATAAAGTGGCTTTTAAAAGATGTATGAGTGAATACACCCCTAATTTTACTCTGTGGGGCAGCCCTTTGTTGCTTAATTTCTCTCCCTGACATCTAAGTATAGCATATCTTTATGGTTATTTTAAAATACTCCTTTCGGTATTTTAAGATACAGAAGCTCAAGCCTCTGGCCTATCTTGCTGTAGGTTTCTTTATATAGCATATAAGAAAATGTCATTTTTTGTCTTCCTGAAAACTAGAAGTAGTAAAGGTACGTTTTAAAATTTATTTTTTTAATTGCAGTGTGACTAATGTGCAGCGTTACATTAGTTTCGGTTGTACAATATAGTGACTCAACAACTCTGTCCATGACCCAGTGCTCATCACACTAAGTGTTCTCTGAATCCCCTTCACCTCTTTCACCCATCCTGCCTCCCACTTCCTCTCTGGTAACCACAAAGTTGATCTTTGTAGTTAAGAGTTTGTTTTTCAGTTTGTCTCTTTTTTTTTTCTTCGATCATTTGTCTTGTTTTTTAAATTCCACATATAAATGAAATAATATGCTATTTGTCTTTCTCTGACTGACTGGTTTCACTTAGCATTACGCCCTCAAGATCCATACATCTTTTTGCAAATGGCGAGATGTCATTTTTTATGGCTGAATAATATTCCATTGTGTGTGTATATGTGTGTGTGTGTGTGTGTGTATAAACCACCTCTTCTTTATCCACTCATTTATCATACTTAGGCTGCTTCTACAATTTGGCTATTGTAAATAATGCTGCAATAAATACAGGGGCACATGTGTCTTTTCGAATTGATGTTGTCGTGTTATTTGGGTAAATACTCAGTACTAGAATTACTGACTCCTGTGGTAATTCTATTTTTAATATTCTGAGAGGCTCCAGACTGTTTTCCACAGTGGTAACACTAGTTTGCATTCCAACCAACAGTGCACGTCCTCGTCAGTACTTGTTCTTTCTTGTGTTTTTTATTTTAGCCATTCTGACAGGTGTAAGGTGATATCTCATTGTGGTTTTGATTTTCATGCCCCTGATGATGAGTGATGTTGAGAATCGTTTCATGTGTCTGTTGGCCATCTGGATGTCTTCACTGGAGAAATGTATGTTCACATCTTCTGCCCATTTTTAAATTGGATTGTTTGGGGAGTTTTTTGGTGCCGAATTGTAAATTCTTTATACAATTTGCCTATTAACCCTTAAGAGATCTATCATTTGCAAATATCTTCTCCCATTTAGTAGGTTGTCTTTTAGTTTTGTTGATTGTTTCCTTTGCTGTGGACAAGCTTTTTTTATTTTGATGTAGTCCCAGTAGTTTATTTTTGCTTTTGTTTCCCTTGCCTCAGGAGACCTATTTAGAAAAATGCTGCTACAACTGGTGTCAGAGAAATTACTGCCTGTGTTCTTTACTAGGATTTTTATGGTTTCAGGTCTCACATATAGGTCTGTAATCCATTTTGAGTTTATTTTTATGTATGGTATACAACAGTGGTCCAGTTTTGTTCTTTTCTATGTAGCTGTCCAGTTTTCCCAACCCCATATTTTGAAGACACTATCTCTTTCCTATTGCATATTCTTGCTCCCTTTATTGTAGATTAATTGGCCGTATAATCTTGGGTTTATTTTTGGGCTTTCTATTCTGTTCCATTGATATATGTGTCTGTTTTTGTGTCAGTACCCTACTGTTTTATTACTGCTTTGTAGTATATCTTGAAATCTGGGATTATGACACCTCCAGTTTTGTTCTTCTTTTCCTTTTTTCTTTTTTTTTTTAAGTTTGTGTATTTATTTTGAGAGAGCATGAGTGGGTGAGGGGTAGGGAGAGAGAGGGGGAGAGAGAGAGAGAATTCCAAGCAGGCTCTGCACTCTCTACACAAGCCCAACGCAGGGCTTGATCCCACGAACTGTGAAGTCATGATCTGAGCTGAAATCAAGAGTCAGCCGCTTAAACCGACTGAGCCCCCCAGGTACCCCTGTTCTTCTTTTTCAGTATTGCTTTGGCTGTTTGGGGTCTTTTGTGGTTCCATACAAATTTTAGGATTATTTGTTCTAGTTATTTGAAAAATAATGTTGGTACTTTGGTAGGGATTGCATTAAATGTGTAGATTGCTTTGGGTAGTATGGACATTCTAACAATATTCTCCCAATCCATGAGCATGGAATATCATTCCGTTTGTGTCATCTTTAATTTCTTTCATCAGTGTTTTATAGTTTTCAGAGCACAGGTCTTTCATCTCCTTGGCTAAGTTTATTCCTAGGTGTTTTATTGTTTTTGGTGTAATTGTAAATGGGATTTTTTTCTTGATTTCTCTTTCTGCTGCTTCATTATTAGTCTATAGAAATACAATAGATTTCTGTATATTAATTTTGTATCCTGTGACGTGACTTAATTCATATATCAGTTCTTGGATTTTTTGATGGAGGCTTTAGGGTTTCTATTATATATCATGTCATCTGTAAATAGTATATATATTATGTCATGTATATATATATACATATATATATCATGTATATATATCATGTCATCTGTAAATAGTGAAAGTTTTACTACTTCCTTACTGATTGGGATGCCTGTTTTTCTTTTTTCCTGTCTGATTTCTGTGGTACTCCAGTACTATGTTGAATAAAAGTGGATGAGAGAGGACCTCTTTGTCTTGTTATTGATTTTAGGGGGAAAGTTTTCAATTTTTAACCATTGAATAGGATGTTACCTGTGGGTTTTTCATATATGGCCTTTACTATGTTGAGATATGTCCCCTCTAAACCTACTTTGTTGAGGATTTTTATCATGAATGGATGTTGTCAAATGCATTTTTTGCATGTATTGAAATGATCATATATTGTTTTATCCTGTATCTTGTTGATTGATATGTCACATTGACTGATTGGTCAATATTGAACCATCCTTGCATCCCAAGAATAAATTACCACTTAATTGTGGTGAGTGATGTTTTAAATATTTTGTTGGATTTTGTTTGCTAATATTTTGTTGAGTATTTTTGCATCTATGTTCATAAGAGATCTTAGCCTGTAGTTCTCTCTTGCTTTTTTTTTTTTTTTTTTTTGGTAGGGTCTTTATCTTGGTTTGGTATTAGGGTAATGCTGGTGTCATAGAATTTGAAGATTTCCTTCCTCTTCTGTTTTTGGAATAGTTTGAGAAGAACAGATATTAACTCTTCTTTATTTTTCTATTTTTTAGGTATTAATTCTTCTTTAAATGTTTAGTAGAGAGGTGCCTGGTTGGCTCAGTCAGTTAAACATCTGACTCTTGACTTCAGCTCAGGTCATGATCTCATGACCATGAGATCAAGCCCCACAATGGGCTCTGCACTGAGCATGGACCTTGCTTGGGATTCTCTCTCTCTCGCTCTCTCTCTGCCCCTCCCCTGCTTATGTTCTCTCTCTCAAAATAAATAAACATTTTTTAAAATTAATAAATGTTTGGTAGAATTCAGCTGTGAAACCATCTGGTGCTGGACTTTTGTTTGTTCAAAGTTTTTATTATTGACTCAATTTCATTGTTCAAATTTTCTATTTCTTCCTGATTCAATTTTAGGAGGTTATATATTTTAAGAATTTATTCATTTCTTCTGGGTTGAGCAATTTTGGGACATATGATTTTTCCTAATATTTTTTCATAATCCTTTGTGTTTCTGAGGTGTCAGTTGTTGTTTCTCCTCTTTAATTTCTGATTGTGTTTATTTCAGCCCCCTCTCCTTTTCTTTTCCTTTTTTTTTCTTTTAAGTCTGGCTAGTGGTTTATCAATTTTGTTAATTTTTTTCAAAGAACCATCTCCTGGTTTCATTGATCTTTTCTATTATGTTTTTAGGTTCTATTTCTGCTCTAATCTTTATTATTTCCTTCCTCCTACTGGTTTTAAGTTTTGTTTGTTCTTTTTCTAGCTCCTTTAGGTGTAAGGTTAGGTTGTTTATTTGAGATTTTTCTTGCTTCTTGGGTAGGTCTGTATTGCTATAGAACAGTTCTTGCCTCATCCCAAAGATTTTAAACCATTGCGTTTTCATTTTCCTTTGTCTCCATGTATTTTTTGATTTCCTCTTGGATTTCTTGGTTGAACCATTCATTGTTTAATAGCATAGTATTTAACCTTGATGTGTTTGTATCGCTTCTTGGCCTTTTGGCTAAGATCAAGTGTAACCTCCGTGTGGGTTTTTTTTTGTTGTTGTTGTTTTGTGGTTTTTTTTTTTTTTTTTTTTTGATTGGGGTAGGACTTGGGCATAGGTATTTTTATTTATTTTTATTTTACTTTAATTTTTTTGAGACAGAGAAAATGAGCAGGGTAGAGGGACAAAGGGGGAGGGAGGGAGAGAGAGAGAGAGAGAATGAGAATGAGAATCTTAAAGTAGGTTCCATGTTCAATGCAGAGCCTGATGCGGACCCAATCTCATGACTGCAAGATCATGACCTGAGCCAAAATCAAGAGTTGGTCACTTAACCAACTGAGCCACTCAGGAGTACCACAACCTCCATGTGTTTGTGATCTTTCCAGATTTTTGTCTTGTGGTTGATTTCTAGTTTCATAGTGTTGTGGTTGGAAAAGATGCATGGTATGACTTTCACCTTTTTGAATTTGTTGAGACTTGTTTTGTGGCCTAACATGTGATCTCTTCTGGAGAATGTTTCATGTACACTTGAAAAGAATTTGTATTCTACTGTTTTAGGATGGAATGTTCTGAATATATATTTTAGATCCATCTTGTCCATTGTGACATTCAAAGCCAGTGTTTCCTTGTTGATTGTCTGTTTGGATGATCTTTCCATTGATGTAAATGGAATATTAAAATTCCCTACTATTATTGCATTACTATCAGTTACTTCCTTTGTTGATAGGTGCTTTATATATTTGGGTGCTTTCCTGTTGGGTTCATAAATATTTACTATTTTTATATCTTCTTGTTGGGTTGCAACACCAGCTTTCTTTTCCACTTCCATTTGCATAATAAATGTTTTTTCATCACTTCACTTTCAATCTACATGTGTCTTTAGGTCTGAAATGAGTCTCTCATAAGCACCATATAGATGGGTCTTGTTTTTTATTCATTCTGTCACCCTTTGTCTTTTTATTGCAGGAGTTAGTCCATTTACATTCAAAGTAATCATTTTTAGGTATGTACTTATTGCCATTTTGTTTCCTGTTTTATGGTTGTTTTTGTAGTTCTTCTCTATTCTTCTCTTCTCTTGCTTTCTTCTCTTGCAGTCTTTCTGTAGTGATATACTTAGATTCCTTTCTCTTTATTTTTTGGTTGTCTATTACCAGTTTATTGACTTGTGGTTACCATTAAGTTTATATATAACATCTTGTGCGTATAATCTTTATGAAGTTGATGGTTCCCTAAGTCTGAACTCATTCTAAAAACACTAAAATTTCACTCCTCCCTCACATGTTTTGGGTATATAATGTCATACTTCGCATTCTTTTATTTTGTGAATCTGTTGACTGATTTTTATACATATACTTATTTTTACTGCTTTTATGCTTACTACTTTCCTTACTCCTACTTACGGTCTTTCTTTTCCACTCACAGAGTCCCCTTTATAATTTACTATATGGCTACTTTAGTGGTCATGAATTTATTTAACTTTTGTTTCTCTGGGAAGCTCTTTAGCTACCCTTCTGTTGTGAGTAATAGCCTTGCTGGATAGACTACTCTTGGTTGTAGGTTTTTTTCTGTCAGCAGTCTGAATAGATCTTGCTACTCCTTTCTGGCCTGCAAAGTTTCTGCTGAAAAATGAGCTGATAGCCTTATGGGGTTTTCCTTGTATGTAATTGTTTTCCTTTCTCTTGCTGCTTTTAAAATTCTCACTTTAGAGGTACCTGAATTGCTCAATAGGTTAAGCATCTGACTCGTGATATTGGCTCAGGTCGTGATCTTGCAGCCATGGGATCGAGCCCTGCATTGGACTCTATGCTGGGTGTGGAACCCCCTTGGGATTCTCTTTTTCCCTGTCTGCCCCTTTCCTCCTTGCTCACTCTCTTAAAAAAATACATGAATAAACTTTATAAAATAAAATTCTCACATTATCACTACTTTTTGCCATTTTAATTACTATGTGTCTTGGTGTGGACCTCCTTGGGTTGATTTTCTAGGGGGCCCTCTGTCACCTCTTGATTTGTATTTCTGTTTTCCTTCCCCAGGTTAAGGAAGCTTTCAGCTATTATTTATTCAAATAAATTTTCTGTTTCCTTTTCTCTTGCTTCTCTTTCTGGGATCCCTATAATGTGAATCTTTTTACACTTGATGGTGTTCCTGAGTTCCCAAAGTCTGTTTTCATTTTGTATTATTATGTTTTTTTCTCTCCTCATCCAGCTTGGCTCTTTTCCATTACCCTGATCTTCAGGTCATTGATCCATTCTTCTGCTTTCTGTAATCTACCATTATTCCCTCTGGTATATTTTTAATTTTAGTTATTGAGTTCCTCATCTCTTATTGGCCCTTTTTCATTTCTTTGTTGAAGAGTCTCACTAAGGTCTTACACTCTTTTCTCAAGTCTGGTGAGTATCTTTATGACCATTACTTTAAATTCTCTATCAGACATATTAATTATCTCCATTTCATTTAGATCTCTTGCTGTGATTTTGTCCTGTTCTTTCATTTGGGGCATATTAATCTGTCTCCTCATTTTATCTAACTCCGTATCTGTTTCTATGTGTTAGGAAAGTCAGCTACATCTCCTGCTTTTGAAAGTAGTTGCCTGATAAAGAAGAAGTCCTGTGGTGCCCTATAGTGCAGTGCCCTCTGTCCACCAGAACATGGCACCTCAGGGGTGTCTCCAATGTGTGTTGCATGTGCCCTGATATTGTGGCTTAGCTGCATTTTCCTTCAGCACAGTCATCTGCAATGGCTCCCTTTGCCTGTTGTGGGCAAGGTTTGGTCCCTATGTCATCAATGGGCCAGTTTGGAGCCACCTCGGGCTTCAGTTGTGTCAGACGAGGCTTTTGCCAGAGCTGCCATTGCATCAAACTACAGGGAACCACCCTGTATTATCCCTTGAGAGTCTTTCACTGGTGGTTGGGGACTGTGGTCAAACCAGATGTCTGCCCCAGCCCACGGCCAGGGCTGCAGGTGAACTTGTATGTGTGGTTATCTTCCCCTCTCCTGGAGCAAGAGTCTCTTTGGATTGGTGCTGACCCTGTTGGGGCTTCTTGAATAATGCCATGCTCGTGGCACCACTTGGGTGTACTCCTGCTCAGGCAAGGATAGAGGGGGTGAGTCCACAGGAGAACGTGGGGGTGTGGCACACTGTTAGGAAGTGAGGTAGAGAGCAACCATGCTGCTGTTTCCTGCAGGTGTCCATATATCTAGGCTGGGAGTTAGGGGAGAGAAATGGCATCTACTAGCTCTTCTGTTCTTGGAGAAGTATCCCAAAGATCCCTGACCCTCCAGCACATATTCTGAGATTAGCAAACAAATCTCTTTCCCATATACCAGGCATTTTGCAAACTACTGTTGCTATCCCTATATCTCAGCAGGACTATTTGTTGTGCTGTCTCCTTAAGGGCAGGTACTCCATTTCCTCTGGTTCTTTCAGAGCAAAGCCACTGATTTTTAAAGTTCCAGGTATTTAAGCCCCACCGATTCTAAGAACTTAAGAAGTTAAGACCCTCTGGTTTTCAAAACCAAGTGTTACAGGGATTCATCTTCCCTGTGTGGGTTCCCTATACCTGAGGTGCCTGATATGTGGTCTTCTTCATGCTTGCAGTGGCCCTCTCTCCCTCAGATAGTATCACAGTTTAGCTTGGTTCCTGCCTGCATCTTTGCCCTTCCTACTGTTTTTGTTGTGGCCTCATCTCCATGTTAGTTATGGAGAGTCTGTTTTGCCACTCTTCAGGTCATTTTTAGAATTATTTACACAGATATGGGTATTATCTAGTTGCATGTGTGGGACAAAGTGAGTTTAGGATGATTCTACTCTGTCATCTTCCCTGGAAGTCACTAAAGATACATGTTTTTAAATGTGGTTTTCTTATTGGTCCTCCTAGGCTGGGACTTGACGAGCTGACATTGGCCATTGTGACTGTGCACTTTCCCCTAGTCACATGAGTGTACTTGTAACCCTCAATGAGAAGCTCCTTTGTCCATATGACAAATATCAATCCTAGAAACCAACAGTGGAGACATCTTGGCTAGTTATAAACATATGAAGTTTTTATAGAAGATTTTCAAAACTCTAGATTAGGAACACTTCAGTAAATTCATTCAGGTTCTTACCTTAATTTGTTGAGGTACCTTAAAAATTATTTTTCAAAGTCTCCATTTACCTAACTCTGAAATGAGAATAGTGATATAGGTCATATATTTGCAAATATTCATGCAAGAACTAACAAGACCATAAAACACACACTTTCATAGATTCATTTTTGTTGTTATTACATACATATGTGAATTTCATAAATGATTGTGACAAAATAATTACAAATGCATGTAGTTTTTTATTTCTATTTTTAAGTTTTTATTTATTTTGAGAGAGACAGAGACAGCATGAGTGGGAGGGGCAAAGAGAGGGAGAGAGAATCCCAACTAGGCTCTGTACTGCCAGCACAGAGCCCGATATGGGCTTGAACTCACAAACCATGAGATCATGACCTGAGCCAAAATCAAAAGTCAGATGCTTAACTGGCTGAGCCACCCAAGCACCCCAGCACATAATATTTTAAATGGTATTTAGAAATCAAGCAATTCAAAGAAAAAATTCTGATTTTTTTCAGCTTGGTAAGTGTCTCTAGTTTAAAAGTTTTTGTTTAATTCAAAGTTGAAATGGAATCCCTAAAGAGAATTATTAGATTTCTTTTTTTTAAGAAATATTTCAAAACCAGCCATAAATCAATCATAAATGAAGGAACATCTAAAATGCCTGAGATTAGTGATCAGCAACAAAGCAACAGAGTGAGATTGTATCCAGATAACCTTTGCATGACACCATCTCTTCTGTACTGATCATCATTAGGACCATCCAAGCATCCGGTTTAAGAAATGTGGAAAAGTACAACAGAACTCTGATAGTCCCAAAATATTAGCAATAAAAAAGTGAACAGGTATACATCTATAAAAAACAATAAAAATATAATATGAAAAGACTAAAACACCATTATGCAGTAAATTTGAAAACTAAGATGATGTAGATAAATTCACATGAGATTATAACTAACCAAATCTGACTCAGAAAGGAGTAGATCTGAATTATTGCATAATAATTATTAAAGAAATATAATCAGTAGTTAAGACTATTTTTTAAAAAGAAAGCCAATATTATTTTAGAGTTAACTGATCCAGAATTTTTTAAAGCAGATAATTTCAATTATATGTCAATATATCTAGAAAATAAAAATGAGGAAACCCTCCCTAATTTTAATTCATTTTATGAGGCCAGTATAATTTAGTTACCAAGTAGAGGCAAAGATGATAAACCTAGAGGAAAAAGAAAAAAAAAAGGGAAATAAATGGCCATTCCTAAGTAAATATTACTCTAAACCTACCTGTGTATAGTGTAGAATCACAATCAACTTGAGTATAATCCAGAAACACAATAGTAGTTTAATATTAGGAAAACTATAAATGAAATTTCCCACATAACAGAGTAAAAGGGGGGAAATGATCATTTTATTAAATGTAAAAACATAATTTTCGGGTGCCTGGCTGGCCCAGTCAGAAGACCATGTGACTCTTGATCTTGGGATTGTGAGTTCGAGCCCAGTGTTTGGTATACAGATTGCTTAAATAAACAAACAAAACAAATATCACTTAACTTGTGTTTATTGAACAAAATGTAACATTTATTTAAAGAAAAAAAAAAACTCCTAAAAGACTAGGCATGGAGGCAGAGAAACTTTCTCAATCTGATGAAGAGTATCAATTCACTATAGTTTACAGCATTCTTAATGGGGAAATGCTGCAAACACTTGTTTAAATTAGGAATGAGATAACAATGCCTAACAGTATTTAGGAATGCTTCTTTTCAACATTGTCCTGAAGATCTAGTGCCAGGAAAGGCAGGACGATCAAAAGAAGAAGAAAACAGTAGAGGAGGAGGAGGAAAAAAGAAGGGAGGGAGGAAGAGAAAAAGGGAAAGAAAAGAAAGAATTAAAGTTATAGGACTGGAAAGGAAGAAATAAAAGTGTCATTTTCTGAAGACTATATTATTATCCACACTGAAGGCCCAAAGAATCTATAGACAGTTGATGGAGAGATGGACTGAAGACCACTAGGGAAGCGATTGAGTTGGGATGAAAGTTATCCAAACAGCGAAAATGAAAATGGATTCTTACCTCACTTCTACACACAAAAATCCATTCCCTGTTGTTTAAAGAATTAAGTATGTAAAAAAATCAAATTTATTAAATCATTCTACAGAAAAACATTTTATATCTTTGGGATATGAAAGAATCTCTTATACCAGACAAAAGAAGCACAAGTTATAAAAGAAAATATTGATCGATGAAACTGCGGTAAAGTTTAAAACTGCTGTTCACCAAAACATATCTCAAATAAAATGAAAAAACAAGCCACAAATTGGAAAAGACATTTCCAATATAGAATTCATAAAATCAGTAATAAAAAGGCAAAAAAAAAAAAACCTCCATAGAAAAATGGGGAAACTACATTCACAAGTATTTCACACAAGAGGAAATATGAGTAAAGAATAAGGATATAAGATGCTCAGCCTCATTAGTGATTCAGAAAATGTATGTTAAAGACTATAGTGAGATCCCTTTTTACATTCATCAGATTGGAAAGAAGAAGGAGAAGGAAGAGGAGGAGGAAGGAGGTAGATGAAGAGGAAGGAGGAGGAGGAGGAGGAGGAGGAGGAGGAGGAAGGAGGAAGGAGAGAGAAGAAGAAGAAGAAGAAGAAGAAGAAGAAGAAAGATGGTAACAAAATTGCCAACTGTTAGAAAAGATGTAGATCAATAGGATACTTTATATACAGCCAGCAGGAGGGTAAATTAAAACAATCACTGGAAAATAATTCATGTTATCTTGGAGTCCTGAACATTTGAATACCAAAAAAATTTGACAATTCACTCCTAGGTTTATACTCTAAATCTAGAAAATTCTTTGCACATAAACATCAAGAGACACATCCCAGAATAGTTACAGCAGAACTCTTTATAATAGCAACAACAATAAATATGGTAACAACTCAAAAAGGAAAAGATAAATAAATTGTGTTAATATTTACAATGGAATATCAAGCAGAAATAAAAAGGAATGAACTGTTGCTACACACAACAATATTAATCTTAAAAATGCAATGTTGAGTGAAAAAAGGATCTAGAAAGGCTACATTGAGTGTAATACCATTTTTGTTTTTAAAAAAGGCAAAATGAAACAGTGTATTGTTTAAGAATACACACACACACACATAAAATACAAATTTTTAGTTTGTGAAGAGAAGATCATATATATTAATACATATTAACAATATAGGTTATATTGTTATATATGGCTTATATAGTTTATAATGTGTGTATATCCATTGTTCAGGAGTACATATATATAAAAAAGCATTTTAAAAAAATCAGGATGGCAATTACCCATGCAAGAAGAAGCAGAAAGATGAAAAATGAAGGAACACATGGGTGTATGCAGTGTTCCCTTTCTTAAGTTGGATGGCTAGTTCACAAATGTTCCTTTTATCATTATACTTTGCAACAGCCAAATATATTACATATATGCCTTTGTATGTAATAAACATGTTACTATACATAAGTAAGAAGATAATAAGTGGGCATTCTTAAAAATAGAGTAATGTTGGGGCGCCTGGGTGGCTCAGTCGGTTAAGCGTCCGACTTCGGCTCAGGTCATGATCTCACGGTCCGTGGGTTCGAGCCCCACGTCAGGCTCTGTGCTGACAGCTCAGAGCCTGGAGCCTGTTTCGGATTCTGTGTCTCCCTCCTTCTCTGACCCTCCCTGTTCATGCTCTCTCTCTGTCTCAAAAATAAATAAATGTTAAAAAAATTTTTTAAAAAAATAGAGTAATGTTATGACTGAGAGAAGGGAATAACAGAAAAAAAAAAGAGAATATCAGGAAGCCCATGCCAGAAATCCTTGGGTCAGTAAAGGAGAAAGTGAGGCCAGCTGAAAGTGAGAGGGTTGAGTATAGGTAGGGGCTTCTGAGTGGTTTGTAGAGAAAGAAGAAAAGGAGGAAAGGAAAGAAAAAGGAAGGGAAGAAAAAGAGAGGATTAGAGGAGACAGTTACTGTCCAAGGAAGGAGTAACCACAGAAAATGGATAGACTGCCATAGTAGCCTAGCCACATTTCTACCTCTGTTCATACCAAAATCTATTGATACACCTACTTCTATGTCATTCTGTGAAACCATTGAAGCAGATAATATATTTAATTTATTTTAAAATTTTTTACATGTTTATTTATTTTTGAGAGAGACAGAGCATGAGCAGGGGAGGGACAGAGAGAGAGGGAGACACAGAATCCGAAGCAAGCTCCAGGCTCTGAGCTGTCAGCACAGGCTTGAACTCACAGACCATGACATCATGACCTGAGCCAAAGTTGGTTATTTAACCAACTGAGCCACCCAGGGACCCCAATATTTAATTATTTTTATATGCTAGCACCCATAAGAATTTCTGCAGAATATTACAAGCTCAGTGAATATTTGTTTGAGTGATTGGATGAAAACAGGAATTAATGATTGAATGATTTCCATCATGTTGTTAATATTATCAAACTGCAGAATTTGCATAGGCTAGAATTTGTTGTTCCAGTTCTACCTGAGTCCATGGCACAGTATTATATTCTAAAAAATTATAAAGTTCTTATTTAATCTGCACTGCTAATCCAAAAGCCAGCCTTTATTTGAACATTAATTCAGGTATACCCTGAATGTCTTAGAAACATTATGAATGCCTCCTGGTAAAACTTCCAATTATGTGTTCATAAATTTGTTTTTAACCTGTCAAGCATACATTCCTCTTCCTGTATCATACCTATTTTGTTCTTAGTGAAATCACTGGATTCCAAATCACAAAGGCACGCTTTATTTCAGCAATAATTTAACGGAGACAAAGCCACTGCTTTATGGAAAGATGCTTATTATCTCCTGCACCTCTGCCTCTCACTCATCTGGACCTTTTTCCAACATCTACGACAAGAGGATTTCCTCACTCCCCCATCTGTTTTGCTCAACAAGCTGCTATAGAAAGAGAAGTAAACTGAGAACTGCTAGTCCAGAGACTTGGCCCCAGGGTTGTTGCTATCTTGAGTTAATTAGACTTTGAATTTGTACCTTCACTGCTTTGGGCCCCCATTTCCCGTGTATAAAATGAGGGGGTTGCAACAGATGATACTTATTAAAAAAAATCACTCAATGTTTTATTAAGCTTTTACCATATACAAGGAAATATGCTTTGTGCTTTGTATACATTATCTCATTTAATTTTAATCCTGCAAACAAGTTTATAAGGTGTATCAGTCAGGGTCCAGCAGGAAACAGATGGTACATATCAAATTGAGTAATTTGAGGAGTGCTTCATAAAGGAACTATATTAAAAAGGTGTGAGCAGGGTGTTAAGAAACCACAAGGGATGGTGCATGCCCAAGGCTAGTTACAGAGAGGAAAGTGACTACCTGAACCCAGAGAGAGATCTCTGTGGAGAAGGCTGATTGAGCTATGGCTGGGTTGCAGCCAGCCCACAGGGACTGTAGAATCTACACTCAGACCTGACTGTACCCATTCTGGGCAAACCCAACAGGAATCAAGGGCCAAGGTGGCCCTGTCCATACCTCACTTCAGGACCACAGAATAGGATGGAATGGATGTAAAGTGAAGAATGGATCTGGAGGGACCAACAAAAGATACCCAGTAATATTCAGTGTAGTTATTCTGATTTATGCATGAGATTACTGAAGGTCTATGAGGGTAGTGACTTACATAAAGTTACAGAGTTGCCTTGGTACAAAACCAAGATTCAATCCCTTTCTGTCAGACTCCAGAGCCTGGACTCCTTACTACTCCTCAGCCTTGGAGTCCCTTTTATATACCTCCAGGGTTAGAAACAGCTGCAGAAATTATCTAATTCAGGGGCGCCTGGGTGGCTCAGTCGGTTAAGCGTCCGACTTCAGCTCAGGTCACGATCTCGCGGTCCGTGAGTTCGAGCCCCGCATCAGGCTCTGGGCTGATGGCTCAGAGCCTGGAGCCTGCTTCAGATTCTGTGTCTCCCTCTCTCTGCCCCTCCCCCGTTCATGCTCTGTCTCTCTCTGTCTCAAAAATAAATAAACGTTAAAAAAATTTAAAACAAAATAAAGAAATGATCTAATTCAACCATCTCTCTGAGAGATGCTTGAAAGAGATGTCTTTCCATTTAGGATCTGAGCACTGCAGAGACCTTAGGTACCTTTGAAAAGCTAGTAGTCTGTGTAGTCCTTCTTCCTATTCTTATACTTATCATTTATATTCCGACATGTGATTTTGATTTAGAACCCTGAGTGAGACACTGGTAAGGATAAAGTTGTTAGATGAAGAAAATGGCATTCTTTTATATATATATAAAATTTCTTTCTTCTGACATACTGTCAAATTAAGCATAATTAAAGGATTTTCCTTTTGGGGTTCCTGGGTGGCCCAGTTGGTTAAGCACACAACCCTTGATTTCTGCTCAGGTCATGATCTCACATTTTGTGAATTCCAGCCCTGCATCAGGCTCTATGCTGACATTCCAGAGCCTGCTTGGGATTCTCTCTCTCTCCCTCCCTCTCTGCCCCTCCCCTGCTCATGCTGTCTCTCTTTCATAAATAAACAAACATTAAAAAAAAAAAAAAAAAAGATTGTCCTTTTCCCAAGAGTAATTGAGTGTATAGTGGGGAGTAAACTGCTGATTGCATTTTCCTATTTCTCATGCTGGAATTAGATCAAAGCCCAAGACTATGCAAAGTGTTCCAGTAGACTATAGAAAAAGTGAGCAGAATGGAAGATGTTTAAATGAAGTGAAACCAAAAACTAGTATTAAGCATATTCTTCAATATCCCTGTGAGGGCCCTTAAGATAATAAGAAACAAGAGAGGGGTCGCCTGGGTGGCTCAGTCCTTTAAGCGTCTGACTTTGGCTCAGGTCATGATCTTATGGTGTGTGGGTTTGAGCCCAGAGTCGGCTCTGTGCTCGCAGCTCGGAGCCTGGAGCCTGTTTCGGATTCTGTGTCTCCCCCTCTCTCTGCCCCATCCCCTGCTCTCACTCTGTCTCTCCCTGAAAAATAAACATTAAAAAGAAAAAAGAAAAAGAAGGGAAATTCTCATACAGTGAATGATCAGAGATTGTAAGTTACTCCTTGCATGAAAATTAAATTTGCTTAAGATGAGCAGCACCTGGGTAGTTCAGTCAGTTAAGCATCCAACTCTTGATTTTGTTTTAGGTCATGATCTTATAGTTTCTGGGTTCAAGCCCTGCATCTGCACTCTTGGCAGAATCCTGCTTAGGATTCTCTTTCACTCTCTCTATCTCTGCCCCTCCCCTGCTTGCTCTCTCTCTCAAAATAAATAAACTTTAAAAAATTTTTTGCATATGGGGGAAGACTGTAGTAATTATCTGAGGTCAGGGGACCCATCCCCAATCTGTCTACTCCCTTGTCAAATAGAAATAAAAGTCCCACTTAGGACTCATAGTAATGGGGAACTCTTCCTGTACAAGCATTTCTTGACCTACAAACAGGTTATGTTCCCAAAAAGTCAGTAGTTCAGTCGTTGGGAATATGAAACAAATCTAAAAGCCAGACTATTATGAAGTGTGACTCAGGGCTTGACCGGTCCTCAACACCCATTTAAACCCAGAATCTAACTCAACTAGCTTTGCAAATGTACTTCCTGGTATGAAGCAAGAAGGGAAGTGAACTATTGGGAACCTGGCCTGGCTGCATCCCAGGTCAAGTCCTGTAGCTGGCCGGTCCTCACGGTCTCTCAGAGGTCAGAACTCTGGCACCTTCAGCCCCAGGCAGGAGTGGAAGTTTCAGTTTCACGCAGGCTGGAGTGCGAGATTGGTCAGTCCTGCTAACCAGACATGAGAAAGCTGTTCTTGAGTAAACAGTGTTTTGGCCTGGATACGCCTCACCTTGAACTCAAATGTCTTTTTCTTTCTTTTCTATTTTTTTTTTTTTTTTTTACACCAGAGTAGGTGATCTATCCTTTATTCCACTTTTTAAAGTAGAATAGTTACATTTTTGTTTTGGCCACTTGACAAACTTCCCAATTTTAGCAGACTGCCCAGAAGTCATGAGGTGCTATGAGTTAAGAGAAGGGGCATTTTAGTTACCTTTTCAGAGGCCATCACCTGGCCTTGAGAGAACACTCTCAGGAGAAAAAGTTCAGTTTGGATCTCAGTTTTAACTAGCTGAGTAGTCATAAGAAATCTCAAAAAAACCTGGTGGTGGCCATCTTTTCTAAGAAAAGTGATTTTCCTGCCACTTGAACCCTAGCTATGCAGGTGTTTAGACTGTCAGATAATCAGCAGCAGCTTCATCAGGACTTGGTAGTAAGTGAAAATCTGGTTGGGACAGAATGAGGGGGAAAAGATTCCAGTGAGTCATATGCTGAACCAGTGCTATGAGATCCCTCTTTTCAAACAAGCCCTGTGTGTGGCAAAGTCAGCTTCTACTTTATTAGAGATTGGGAGGTGAACTAGGCTCCTATGTAGGCCTTTTAAAGATAAGTAACTGTGAACTTACCCTAAATTCTCTTTTAAATTAACTTTGATACCGTAAATTTCCTGGTAGTTTCCCCAGACTGGGGAAATCGGAATAGAGGTAAAGCGGCATCTAATAAACGAATCTTTTAGGATAAATGGGTGTTGTGGGGGGAAGGGGAGGTGGAGAAGGAAGGAGGTAAGAGGAGAGGAGGAAAAATGAGAGAAGGAAGGGAAAAAAAAGAAAGGAGGTAAGAAAGAAAGAGAGAGCATTCTGCCAGTTGACTTCATTTCCACACGAATCCACCCACTCTGAGCTTCTGTTGTTGCTTTGTTTATGCAAAGTTACGGGGCTAAGAGTGAAGGCTGAGAGATCGACGCTGATGAAGGCAAAAATAATTTTTTAAATATAAATGAAACACGCACACACCCCGTTTGGGCGAGGGCAATCCCAGCCAGCGGACTTTGAAATGAAAACACGCTGAGGAGGGGTAGGTGGGAGGCCCAGCAGCAGCGGGGAGCGTTGTCGGTGACCGAAGGAGCTCTGGTGAATATCAGGTTCGGATTAGTGACAACTCAGAAGTCACGAAGGCGGTTGGGGGAGGGAGGTTTGCCAAGGTCTCTGAACTCCACGGAAGAGAGAGCGGCTTCCCTTGGCGCCGGGCGGAGCTGGGCGTACCCAGAGAGACCTCTGTCCCGGCCCCAGTGCTCACACCCTGCCCAGAGATTGAGTTTGTCAGCGATCATAAAATGGGAATTGATTATTCCAGCCACCATTGATTAGGGAAGAATGCTTACTGCAGCAGCAGGGGAAAGGTTAAGAGGAAATTGACCTTCTTCCTAGGTGACATAAAGTCATTAGGTAAATGAGATATTCACACAGGAGTTTTAAAAGGTCATGCTCAATTTTTATTTGTAGCCTGAAGAATCAACCTGGTGTGCGGCTTAGGGCAGGGACCCCGGTCTTCTGGGCGAGTGGACCGACAGGAAGAGAACTCTTGCCGCGTTGGGCAGGGGCAAGGGTGCGGAGTGGATTATTGTCTTGGGAGGGTCATGCTGGAATTGGTGGGGGCCTTGGGACCCCCTCGCTTTGCACCTCCTGCCTGACCTGTGTATGCGTACCTCTGTGGAGGTCTGCCCTTCGCTCCCAGGTCTCCTTGGTTGTTTTCGCCGGCCAGCAAAGGGATGTCAGGCAAAGGACAATTAAAAACCCTTACCCTACCAGAGCCGGCCACGTCTCACACAGAGTGAAAGTGTGTGTGTGTGTGCGCGCGCGCGCGCGTGTGTGTGTGTGTGTGTGTGTGTATTTAAGGAGAGTGAGAGATGTATTTATGCACATATTTATCCCTCTAATTATAGGAATTAATCCTCTTACTTATGACTAAAAGGTAACGTCGAAGGACGTCCCTTTGATGTGGAAAAGCATCATTTGTGACTCACATTCAGACTGATTAAGGAATAATTGTTGTTAAACGCTTTACAAGAGGAGAGTGTTTAATTGAGGGGCATTCGTAATTTTACGGCTTAGCACAAAATTAAACGTAATTAAAAACTCAGAAATTCCAACTGATTTTCCAATTATTTTTATTGTCTGAGCTAATTGTTACACAAGGGCATCACTTCTCCCCAAAGGCATTAAAAAAAAAAAAAAAAAAAAGGCAACAATACCTTTCCCAAATTTCCCCTGAGAGGATTCAGAGCTCTCTCCAGGTACAGACTAGGTAAAGGATCTTCCTCCTTTCCCTCCTCCCTCCGTCCCCGCCTTGCGCTCCTCCCTCCCCCACTGTAATTAAGCGTTTCAGCCACTCTCCCCTTTCTCTGAGTTCCTGCAACACCTTGGGATGTGAGAAAGTGATGGCAGCTCTCTTCTGCAGATCATTACAGCAAAACCTGGAAGTATCTGTAGAAGGCTGATGAATTTCTTGAAGTAACACTTGTCATACATGGTGGAGAGATTAAAAAAACCTAAGTAAACACAACTCTCTGGGGGCGATCCCTCGATGCCTCTGCCTTAGAGTGTGTGGCAGGAGGGAGGCAACACAGCAAGCGGGGCTGGGAGACATTTAGAAATGCGCAAGAAGACACCCCGATGCATACCGTAAACTTTCTTTTGCTTTTCTAGTTTTTCTTGTTTTTAGTTGTTTGTTTGTTTGTTTGTTTTGAGAAATGAGTGGCTATGGAAAAGCTTCTCAGGAGGATTCTGGATTTTTTTTTTTTTTTAATGCTAGGATTGACAGCACAAAGCCAAGCTATCCTTGTATGAGTCACTTCTCTTAATGTCCAGATAGATTTATTTAAGTACAAGGTTTATAAAAAGTGCTTCAATGTTGTGGAAATGAAAACGCATCCTTACAGCTCATCCAGAAGTGGCCCTGTCTTTCCTATCAGACTTGGAGGGAATCCTAGAAAATAAAAAAGCACAAAATTAGGCAGAATGTGAATTTATAAATTTCAATTAGTTTAGACTAAGTGTGGAGCAATGGAATGTTTCGTTTCAGTAAGTGTCTTAATTTCTCTGTGATTTTTAGGATAGAGACTTCAGTGGATTCGAGCTTTCCGTCAGGCTTTCCCATACACCCGCCCCCCCTAAAATAAATGATTGCCTCTGATCTGATGTGCCAGGTGAAAATGGGTAGAATTAAAACTGTCAATTCTGCTTCCAACTTGTGTCTTTTGATTGAGTTCAAAAGCTTTTAAAGGTAAAGCGTGCCGATCACTTATATGTATTATTTCTTTTTCTCCTATCACAGCTTCTAAGTAAAAGAAAACGTATTTATGTTTTCAAATTCATTTTCCCTGGAAGGTTTCAGCCTTCCAGGTAATTTGATGATGGACTCTGACACGTGGGAGGACGTGTGCCCGGCAACAGCCTGGTTTACACGAGTGCACTGTGGAGGTACGTTGAAGTCCGGTTTTTCCATTTTTCTACCTAACTGGTTTATTTGGAGCTGAGATGTGGATATTTAACCAGAAGCTTTCCAAATGCTACATACTATTTCGGAGAAAAGGCTGGAGTAGGCAGAATTGGGAAGAAAGAGGAAGGCTCCCTTTGAAAGTTAGAAATGGTGAAAAAGACATGTAATCCGATGTGGAAAATTGAGTAAAAGAGGCAGTGCACACTTTAGCTTAGGCAAAGATTACTGAGTCCTTTGAAGAAACTGACACGGATTTTCCAGAGATGGGAGGAAAGAGAGAGATGGAATGGGGGTGGGAGAATCCTAGGGTGGGCATTTTATGTAAATGAGTAAATTCGAAATGTAGTACAAATCCAGGATAGTGAAAGTGACAGTTCTGACAGTATTGACAACATAAATATATGTTTGAACACTGCACTTTCAGACACTTAACCGATGAAGCAATACAAAAATTCGACTACAATATTTCAAATAATCGACATTGATGTTTTGATACATCATTTTTATACTCCAAATCGATCTATCACTCTGGGGCTGGTCAATTTTAAGTAAAAATGGGCTGCAATTATTTGCACCTTAGCTAATGATGACCTCATAACAGTCCTCAATTAATTACACCAGTTTCTTCCTGTGGTGTTGGGGGGCTTGGAGGGGAGGCAAATCTTGAGAAACAAAACCTACGATTGTGTCACACACACACCCTACTTTCTATTCCATTTTTTGAGATTATGGGGAGGGGGCAGAATTTCAGAATTAGGAAGGGGTCTTTGGTGATCACATACACTGCAGGCTGAGCTCCCCTCATTTCAAGTAGCCGCTGGGTGGAATATGGTTTTCACTTTTACTTTGCAAGGTCAAAACTAAATTTCAGAAAATGCAAGAAAGTTGAGTGAGTCTAAATCTTCCCCAGGCCCCATATCCTTTCCTCAGTTTCATGGGAGATTTGCTCGAAGGGAGGACTGAAGATTTTTCTAAGGCTTAGAATGTGGTGTGTGTCTGGGGGTGGGGGGTGGAAAATAAGAATTTTAAAGAGAGTATCTAAGGCATCCAGCTGAAGTTGGATCTCTCCTTTCTCCCCTATCCCCTCTGATTGCTTTCCGCACCCCGCTGAGGGTTTATAGGCTCCTGTTTAAAAAAAAAAAAATAACAAAGACCACAATAAGAAATAAGACAAATCTCTTCGAGAAAGGCGGGAGGACGTTGGTGAGTACTGCATCCTCAAGCGTGAGTTCCTGCAGTTTCTGTGTTGGCTTTCTCTTCTCTGCCCGGTGGGCTCGCCAGTGAGCTCTCTCTCCAGCCCACTTTTCTTTCCCACTGCTCTTTAAATTTGATGCGGTCATGGGGTGGGGGCTGGAAAAGCTAGCTCATTTTGAAAAAGAAATCTTGGACAGGCCCAGGATACAAACTTGAGCAGCGCATTATATGATATAGGCATCCCGAAGGCAGGAGAAAGTGTTGGAGATGGGGGTGAAGAATGAGTGCCCAGTGTTCTTCCGAAGTCCAGGCGAGAGCTGCTGCTTGCTCCCCAACCCCTTCCCTGAGAAGTTCTGGGACCCTTTCTTTAAACTCACACTGAGCCTAGGCCTCCCGACCTAAAACTCAGCTGGTCTCCACTAGTCAGGATTCCAGTGTCTGATTTCTTTCCTCCAAACTTCACAAATGCAGTTTTAATCCCCTCCAAACCACTACCAGCTGAGACGCTGGGACACAAGCAACATTTGCAGCAACACCCGCATGCTAATCAAAGACAAAGGTGGCGGGTGACCCACACTGGGTGAAGGTGGGAGCCCTGTAAGGGCTCCTTTGCCGGAGCATCACCTGGTTCTGAGGGTATCAGCCTCTGACCGGATCTTTCCAAGCCATCTGCGCTGGGAGTAGGGGTTGGAGCTAGAAGAAGGGCAGCAGGAGGAAAGAAGAGGAAAAGGATCAAGATAGTAAGCCAAAGAACCTAGAGAAAGAGAAAGAAGAAGGGAGGAAGGAAGAGAGCGCGGGAAGGAGCCAGAGACTGCGAGAGCGAGCGAGCGCACGTCGTGTTTGGAGCCCCGCCAGATAGCGCTAGAGGGCTATTTATTGAAATACTTTACTTCTGCGAGATGGTGAAGCAGCTAAAATTGGGAGAAATAAGACATAAGATAGAGTAAAAGGAAAGAAAGCACAATGATTCTACCATATCTTAGTTAAGACCATAAATTATGGAGTACTTTCTTATTAATGGGGGTGGGGGAATACATGGTAGAAAGCCGAAGTGAGGAAAAGACCAAAAAACAAACAAAAAAGGTCCCCTTCTATCTCTTGATCCCAACTAGGAAGAGAGTGAGCAAAGTTAACAGGTAAGGAAGGAAGTGTAATTCTTCCTAGTCCAACTTCCAGAGATGCTGGCACATGGCTGGGAAGGTCAAGAACAGTTCACAAGGATGAGCTGAGGTTTATAGAGAAGAGATATTTTTAACGTAATAGATGGCTGCAAGGGAATGGGGGAGGGAGAAGCAAACACATTATTGGAACCACCAAATAAAATATATATCAAAAATTCCAACTGTCAGCCAGCAGGTCTGGAGCAGAAGAGAGTCCCTCTGCCTTTGTCCCAGTGATGCTGGGCTCAAGGCTGCCTCTGCAGGGCTGCAATCAAACATCCTGAATGACAATTTATAAAGCCTTTGGTAAGCTTGGAGAAAGAATTAGACTACAAAAATTCACTGTCGCGTTCAGACCTCAAAGAACAGTGAAACAGATGGAGAGAGAAGACCTAGTGACAGAGGTGAAGTCCAAAGAGAGAGTGACAAAGAATGAAATACTATGATCCTCTTTACTTGCTCAGGTCAGTAATGAAGGAAAGAAAACTTCTTTCAAATAATACTTCAAAGTATCGATTTTGTTTTATTCTAAAAACTCTAGCATCGCACACATCTAGCTTCTCCTTTAAAATTGCACTTTCCTTCTAACTGAAACATTTTTAAAATCAAAGGAATGATATCTTTTTTCCATACCAGCAAACAGAAAAACAGAACCTACACACACACACACACACACACACACACACACACACACACACACCTGCTTAACCCAAAATACTCCCAATTCAAAACATTAACTAAAGTTACAAATAAGATTAAGGTTGGATTTATTTGCTCCTCTAGCAAGCCGTCAATTATTCTAACTATTGTAGGAAGACAAAAAGGATTTAAACCCAGTGATTTTAATACACAGATTAACACTTCGGACCTCACAGTTCTGAGGAATTTGAAGTTATCTGTGCTGAGGACCTATAACTTTCTGGAAGAAAAAAAAAAGATCAAACAGGAGCACAGACTTCTTAAGGAAGGTGGGCCAATTCACCTAAAATAGAGTCTAGGTTCATAAATGCTCATTTCAAATTAAGTACTCTCCACAAAGCTAGTGCCCTTTAAATTGAGTAACTGTATTGGGATTCAAATATTCTTTTTAAATCTTAAATGTTGCCTATAATAGCATTCCATGTTGAGTCAAAAAAGAAGAGGAAAAATAGAAAAGAAGGAGTTCTCAGAAGTCTTAGGGATGCTTCAATAAGAAAGAAGTGATTAAAAACAGACTAGACTCTTAAATTTGAGAGGCCCATCCCCCCTCCCATTCACCCCCCCCCCCCCACCAGATCAGGTCCCCTCCCTTTCACCTCTTTTTTAATACAGTGCCCCACCCCCACTCCAGAGCTAAGTAGCAGATTTGGGATTCTGAAGAAATAGGTTTCAGCATCCATATTTGTTCTGGGGCACTTGTAAAATGCGATTTGTAGAGGGTCTTTAGCCTTCTGATTGTCTTTGAATTGTTTTTACTGAAACAGATCTTTTGCAGTTAATGAGTCCCCACGCAGCTGGACAGCTCCTCTCGGACACTGAGAACTCTAACCCCAAAATGACCCCAATTTGACACCGCAAGATGAAATTTTACCGCCTGTTAAAACCATTTCCAGCCTGGGCAAAGGGAGCTGACTGTTGACGGAGGTGTGCGCCGCCTCCTGCGACCCCCATCTCGCGCCTGTCTCCAGGGCCTGCCCCACCTACTTTCCCTTCACCCCAAATGTGGAAGAACAGATGAGCCTCTCCGCCTGGGTGGGGGTGCAGAGGCTGAGTCAGACTGGAGCATCAGCAGCATAATTATCAGGCTAGAAATCAGAAAGTGTGTGTACCCCACTGCTTTGGAATCGCTTCTATCGGACCGGCAACACTGAAGGAGGTAGGGGGATATCAGGAAGTTCTTAAATGCTTTTTAGCTCTGTTAATAAAACATCAGCAAGTTGGTGATTAAAAGTAATAGTCTGAATTCATCAGAATGACCAAGAACGGACACCCTGAATCACCTCCAACTTGATCTTGTGTGTAATCTATTGCCCTGCGATGCTATTTTACACGTACAGTTTCATAAATGAATGCAACTAGGTAAGTGAAATCTCTTTAGTCGCATGAAATTCGGGATTCTCTCCTTAGGCAATCAGTGAATTTTAAAATCATGCAGACTTTCCTCCATTCGGGCTTCATTTTTAACACTCGCACTTCTAAACTGAAGTCTTCGGAGTTAAAGATGATTGTGGTTTTTTGTTTTTGTTTTTTCCCTCTGACTCTATCTTAAAATGTCCTATTTCTATCTCCCTCCTACATCAACCAGATTATCCCTGTAGTTTGCTTTAATGTATGCAATACAATGCAAAAGAAGTTACAGAATATTAGAAAGTAAGGAAGAAAGGAGTTCGGGTTAAAATGACTTCTGCCTTGCCCAAAGGATTAAAACACAAGAAAAATCGAGTTTCAGCCTCCTTTCTTTTGTAAAACCCAAGATTATCACGGAATAATCAACCCATTATTAGCCTACCAACTGTTTGAAAATACAGAAATCATCAATCGCTCTGAATTGTTTTTTACCCGAATGCATTGCCAAGTATGAAATGTATATATTTCTTAACACTCGTGAAGTTTTTCAAAATAAAGGCTGTGGGGGATGCTAACTCACTTCACAGTATCATTATGAAAAAAAAAAGTGGTGGTAAAGGCAGCGTAAGGCAGAAACCTTCAGTGTTTAAACTCGGCAATGTAGAGATTTGTTTCCAAGTTGATCTTTATAAAAGGAGCGTTTATCAAGGAAATCGAGTTCCTTTTTAAAAACAGAAGTGACGCTTACTACACAGGCTGTTTAAAACAACAATAACCCTATTGGCGACAATACGTACACAATACTGAAAATACGAACAACTGGAAGAATAACTGAAAATCACTATGAACTTCTCAGCGGCGCTGCACGGGGAACTCGGAAACAGCAATTTCAAGATCTCTAGTAGAAAACCCTCCGCAGGCGGAGACCAGATTGTTATTTTTCTCTCAGCCTTCCCGCCCCGGCTAAACTGAATTCTCATAACTGCCGCTTGAAACAAAATTCTGCAAGACAACTTTTTTTTTTCTTTTTGTCTTCTTTCCTTTTCTACTCACCTTTTCTTACATGTCGACGAGCAACTCAGCAACAAATAAGGAGGATGCTTTTAGTCTTGGAGTTCTTCTAGGGAAAAAAAAAATGAAAAGGTGGAGGGGGACGGACCCTCCCCACAACCTGCAGATTTCATACCCGTTGGATCATACAGGCTTGAAGCCCGGCGTAAAAGTGGCTGAAAATCTGGTCTAGACTCTCTTCTCCGAAGCTCCGAGCGCCGGGCCGGCCCCTGCTGTGGTCACCCCGGCAAATAACCCCAGGTCCACAGCCCCGCTCCCTGGCGTCGCGCTACCCTCGCCTCTGACAGCCCCACCGCACTATTTTTATATGTGAGGGCCGATTTCCCGCAGACATCATTGTTATGATGGCTCATTTAATCAAACTGTTTAATTGCTCTGGTAATCACTATCATCATCACAGGTGCTCAATCATTCATCATTTTTGGAGGGCTTTATTGACCTCCGGAGCTCATTCCCCAGCCCTATTAAAACGGGGCCAAATTTCTCCGACTTAGCTTGGAGTCTCTGCAGGCTGCGATCTAAGCTCAGTTGAGTGTTGCCTGAAAGCTTACAGTGAAGCAGAGAAGATGTAAAGCCCCCCCACCCCACCCCATCCGCGCGCCTCTCTCTCTCTCTCTCTCTCACACACACACACACACACACACACACACACACACACACACTGCTTTATTTTTCTCTGTGCTTCCCATCCCCCGGGAAGTCGGGTCAAAATTGCGCGCGGAAAATATGCTACTTTCTACTATCCAGAATGAATTCAAAGTTGGAGAGGGAGTCGGCTGTTGAGGAACAGTCTGTTTTCGATTCCCTGAGCCAGGGACCATGAACCGGACAAGAGCGAGTTGCTGGGTAGAGGGTGCGCTCGGAGCAACCAGGGCAGGACTGCATGGCTGGCGGGAGCGGGCGGGGGGGGGGGGGGGGTGGGGGGGGCGGAGGGGGCAGCTGCGCAGAGCGCGCAGGGTGACCATAACTCCGCCCCCAGCTCGAGGCTCGGAGTGATTGACGCACCGCCACCGTGAAACCGGCGGCGTCGAGGTGAGGCTGGGTGCAGCTCCTGCCGGGGATTGGGTGAGACACCCGCCAGAACTAACTTTTTACACAAAACAGTGTAGGATAGTTACCTTCCTCCCCCCTGCCCCTAACTCTCGTCTTTTTCCTTTTTGGAAAAGTTCGCTCGTAGTCGGCCGGTCTTCCCGATCCCGCGAAATTGTACGGTATAATTAACACAACCTTTAGCTGGCGATACCGCTCTCCGGCCTCTGCGCCCTGGGCGACCACAACAAAGCTGGGAGGGAGTACCGGCCAATTCTTGAATGGCATCTTTCTCCCTCCCTCTCTATCCGGTGCTTCCCAGCTCTAAGTGAGATCCACTTCGGAAGCGCACACTAGTGGCGCGCGCGCGCACACACACACACACACACACACACACACACACACACACTCCCTCCTGGCGACATCAGACAACATCAAACACCCAAACGACTCCTCCCCACTTCCTCCCTCCCAATTCCATCGCGGCCCCCAGAGACTCTCCAGGGTGGCCCTTGTCCGCACCGCTTGGAGACAGTGCGGAGTTAAGCTGATCTCTTCTTGTCCTGGAAAAAAAATAAATGTTGACAAGGGCGCTGGATGTGCACAGGGAAGAAAGTACCACTTAAAAATAACAAAAACGAAAACAAACAAAAAAACCTCTAGGCCAGCAGTGGTACGATTTGCACAGCCAGCTGCCCCTGGATGTTAGCAGAAAGTCCTCAGGGGCGCAGTAATCGGCTGGCAGAGGCATAGGGGCCCGCGGAATTAAAAGGAACAAAAGCAAGATCGCCATTCCAATCGTCCCCAACACGACCCCGTTAGGCTTGAGCCTGGTGTGATGGGAAAATGAACTAGAAGTAAGTTTGAAAAAAAAAAAAATTTAGAAGATCTGAGGCTGTACCGTACTTTCCCTGTGGTTTTCTGCAGTTTTCCTCTCTGCGCTCTCCCTGTCCTCTTCATTCTCTCCCTCTTTCCTCGCTCGCGCGCGCCCGCCCGCATGCGCGCGCCCTCTCTCTCTCTCTCGCTCGCTCGCTCGCTCTCTCGCACGCACACACACACACACACAGTCCTCTTCCTCCGGCTCGCCCCCCCCGCGCCCCCCCGGCCGTCCCCGCGGAGAACCAGGCGCGCTGATTTGCTCGGGTCCGCGAGGCTCCTGCCTCCCCTCCCCCCCTCCCCCCGCCTCCCCCGCCCCCCCAGCCGGGGCCGTCCGATCGCACTCGCTGCATATCAGAGGCTCGGCGCGGCGCGCTCCTCCTCGCTCCCGCTCCCCACTCCCGGGATGTGTCTCCGCCGTACGACGGGCTATGGCCACCACGACTTCCGGGTTCCGTCATTTCGTTCTCCCGCCGCCGACCCGCGCCGCCAAACTGAGGCTCTTCTATAAGCCAGGCAGCAGCCAACCTGCCAACACCTACTGACACTCACTCATCTCCCAGAGAGAGAAAGAGAGCGCGAGAGAGCGAGCGCGAGAGAGCGAGCGCGAGTGAGAGCGAGCGAGCGAGAAAGAGAGAGAGGGAGAGACAAAATACCTACCAGGAAAGGGGGGGAGGAAGTCCAATTTTTGCAAACTATTCAATTTTTTTCTTGATTTTTCCCCTCTGCTTTCTTTGAACGATACTTTAAAGAGAGAGGATCATATCATAGATACCGCGGGGGCCAAGCTAAAAGAGGGGGGGAGGGGGGAGGAAAAAATTCAAGAAGCAGAAACCCCTCGCGGAGTTTTACTGGAAGAAAAAAAACGGGTCTGAAAGATTCCTCCTCTTCATCATCATCAACCATCATTCATTCACTACCTTGACATTCCGGGCTTTGATTGACAGCTGGAGTGGCAAAAAGCCATGAAACACGACAGTTCGGTTACATGTGGGCTGCTGACGGGCCGCTCGTAACCTTCAGTTCGGGGGCTTGACAATTTTTTTTTCTTCTTTTTCTTCTTTTTCTTTTCTTTCTTTTTTTTTTTTCAACTGAGGGGAAGAGAAGAGAAAGAGGGGGAAAGGAGGACCGAAGAGGAGGAGGAGGGGAGGGGGGAGGAGGAGGAGGTGGAGGAGGAGGAGGAGGAAGATCAGGAGGAGGAGGAAGAAGAGGAAAAAAGAGAAAAAGAAGAAATATCACAGAAAAAAAAAAAACTCTTCGTTGTCTTGCCTGGGCTTTTTTTTCCCCCCCTAAAATAACATATTGGAGAATTGGGAGAAGTCTTTTTGGTTTGGAAAAAAAAAAAAAAAAAGGAATCTTCAGCCTAGATCACTTTCTTATCCGGACTGGGATATTAAATATACGACACATCCAGGAGTTTATTGGAGCGCAGACTGATGGCGCAAAGGGTAGGTTTAAATCTCCAACACTTACCTAGATATAAATCCTCTCTTAAGAGGGGCCTGTCCCGATGCCTCCTCTCCCTTCAACGCTGCTGCTGCTGCTCGCTGCTTGATGATGGCGGCCAGTATTTAAAAAAATAGCAGCAAAATTATTCATCGGCTTTTCCCCCCCGTGCCTCTGCGTGTGTGCGAGTGTGTGTGCGTGCGTGTGTGCGTGTCTGGGCGCGCGTGTTCCAGCGCTGTGCGAGCGGGCGGGCGGCGAGTGCGTGTGAGTGGTGTGTGTGCGTGTGCAATTGTTACACGCTTTCGCCTCGCTCCAGCTTTTACCCCAGCAGCGCGATTCCCCCGGTTCTCCTGCTGCCGCCGCTGCCGCTGCTGCGCCGCTGCCGCCGCTGCTCCCGCGGCTCGGGGCGGGCACGGGCTGCGTAGGAGCCGCCGCCGCCGCCGGGGCCGCCGCTGGGGCCGCGCTGCCGCAGCCGCTGCGCCGCCGCCTAGACTAGCCTGGGCTGCTTGTTTTGTCTCTGAAATTGACAAGGACGCAGGGAATCCGCTGCTAAATAATGTTTCTGGTAACTTTCACGTTATTCCCCCCCCCCTCCCCTCCGCTCCCTGCCCCCGGGGAGGCACTGGCCCCAGTCTTCCCTCGTCCTCGGCGTTCTCCTCCTGATTATTAGCGTTTTTCTTCTCTTTATTTTGTTTCATTTCGCCTTTTGATTTATTGGATCTTCGGGAGGAGGCGAAGGGGGGTTAGGGGTGGGATCCGGGGCTTCCTTCTCACACTAACTCCACTTCTCCCTCGGTTGGCTCGCTATGGTTCTGCTGCCTCTGGCCCGAGCGGGACCTCCCGGCGCCCCCTCGGTCCCTGGCCTCACTGCCCCCTCTCCCTGCTCTAAACGCTGCTCTTGGTTCATACTTTTTCATTTTAAAATTTAAAAACATTTCCCCCCGCAACTTTCAACTCGTTGTTTCGGCTGGTTTGGTTTCTGTGTGTTCAACTCGTGCTCGGTACTTTTCTCCTTTCTGACTTTGTTTTTATTTCTCTCTCTCTCTCTTTCTTTCTCTCCTGCCTGCCCCCGCTGCCCTTCGCCTTTCTCCCTCCACCCTTCCTCTATTCCTTCCCCACTCCTCTCCCGGCTCTCTTCTCCCATCTTCTTTTTCTATTCCCCCTTGGCTCTCCCTCACCTCCTGCGCCCCCCTCCCCTTTGCCGGGTTCCGACAGTACGATGAGCTGCCCCATTACGGCGGGATGGACGGAGTAGGGGTGCCTGCTTCCATGTACGGAGACCCTCACGCGCCGCGGCCGATCCCTCCGGTTCACCACCTGAACCACGGGCCGCCGCTCCACGCCACGCAGCACTACGGCGCGCACGCCCCGCACCCCAATGTCATGCCGGCCAGCATGGGATCCGCTGTCAACGACGCCTTGAAGCGGGACAAGGACGCGATCTATGGGTAAACCAACCGCCCCCCCCCCTCCCGACCCAGCATACTGTTTGTGAGTGCGAGTGTGTGTTCGTCTCTGTGGGGGTTGAGGGGATGGTCGGCTAAGTGGGGAGTTGTTTCTGCGGGGGGGGGGGGGCTGTGGGGGCGGGGGGGGGGGAACCGCTTGCCTTCAGAAAGGACAGAGAAGGGGGCCTGCTCTTCTTCGCCTGAAGTGTAAATCCCCGAAAGATAAAGCCTCTTCCACCCCCATAGCCCAGTCACTCCGGACCCCACAACCCAGAGTGACTGAGTCCTGAGAATCTTGCCAGGGCCTTCTCCCCAAGGACGGGATTCCTGGCCAAAGGACGCAGAGCTGGTCCTTCCAGGCCCCCTAACAGAGGCCTTGACGAAGGAGAAAGTTTCCTGCCGATGAGGAGCAACTTTGTTGTTTTTTTCCCCCCTCTTCTGTTTCCTACCGAGAGTCTGGGAGTCACTAAATGCAGCCTGAGCTGGGATCAGGGCTGCTTCTGTCGGCCAGGAAGTCCTAATCACCCACTTCTTAATTCTCTGTAAATAAAGGGGGTAGACCTTGAAGTGCAGCGGGGTGGAAGGGACTGCTGCTTGCACAGAGCTGCTCTTAGGAGGAGTGAGGGAGGTGGCTGGAAATTCCGCGTTTTATACCCTGAGAGAATTCGGACAGGGATGGCGGTGCCCGGTCCAAAAGTGTACCGCTCGGGCTCTCCCAGTTGAGAGTAGGTGGGGAAGGCGGCGGTTTGCCGAGGGGAGGGGACGGCTGGTCAACGGCCACGGAGCCTGAAGCCAGAGGCCGCAAGCATCCCGAAGTGGAGCTAAACCGCCCGGAGGAACACAAAGGGCAGACGCGCACGCACACTTCCAAGTTTTAACACTCGATTTATTTGTTTTTGCCTGCTGGAGAAATGTGGTCTTTGGAAGGAAGCTCCTCGGCGTTTAACACTCCTATTATTCTGGCCCCCACGCCCGGGCTTTACTAGAAGTAGAGCAAACAAGTTTATAAGGCAAGGGGGTAGAGAGGTTAGAAGAGGACCCTCTCCGATTTAGATTTAGGAAATGCCACTTCGGGCGTCTGTGTGGGTGAAGCCTTCGGCCTCCTTCGAAATGACCATTAATGTGCAGAGCTAAAGCAATTAAAAAAAAAAAAAAACCCGTAGTGTTCCATTCTTGAGAGGTCAGGGCTGGGTATGGGGTTGGTTCTGCGGCCTCTGTAGTATGGGGATTGGGTCTGGATCAGCTCCGGGCTCCAGACTGCCTGAGCTGCTCGGATGTTTCATTATTTCCCACTGAGGCTCTTCTTACTCGGCGGGCTGCAGTGGCCAGGGGCTTCTCCCACCAGACCTGAGGGACTCCTGAGCTGAGGGAAAGGGCCAGGCCGTTTTTCCTTTCTGTTTCTGGCCCAGGCTCGGCTGACTGAGGAAGGCTTGTAAAGTGTGATGCGTGCTTGTTTTATGAAAGAAGGAATCCGAACCCTCCAAACTTGTTGATTACAGTTCTCGCTCCTTCCCCTCTGCACCCCGTCTCCGTGTGTGTGTCTCTGCGTGGCGCTGCCCGTTAGGCACCCGTTGTTTCCTCTGTTAGCTCTGGTCTTTGAGAAGTGCGAGCTGGCGACCTGCACTCCCCGGGAACCCGGAGTGGCCGGCGGAGACGTCTGCTCCTCCGACTCCTTCAACGAGGACATCGCGGTCTTCGCCAAGCAGGTCCAGCCTTCTTGACCCACTCACCCTCCTGCAGACCCTCACCACCCCCTCCCCTTTCCTCAGAGCTTTACATGAAAGAGGAGGAAAAGGCAGGGACACCCGATCTGTTCCTCTGGCCCAGTCCGAGCGCTACGCCTCCTCCCCATCCCTGAGCCTGGAGGCGAACTGGAAGCGGAGATAAATATGGGTGTTTGTTTTTCCCCCCAGCCAGGAATACAGGGGCTCGACCCTCGAATTAAAGTTGACCTGCTCCTAATCTGGGGCTTGGCCTTTTCCCCGCCTGCAGCTACTAGAACAAGAATTGGGGATAGGGGTGGTGAGGAACCCGAGAGTGCCTGGGAGGGGAGGAAGCCGGGCGCCTGGTGGGGCGGTCAGCGCGGGCAGTAAGGTGAGGAAGGCTGAGAGCCACTGTCCCTTAGAGGGCTGAATAAGAGGGTACTCGGGCCTGGAGCAGGGCCCTGAAATTCCAGCTGCAGCTCAGCATTTCCGGGTACCCCTTAATGGGGCTAGGAGCAGGAGGCCCAGTACTTTTTCAAGCAACCGCACTATTTTAAGGCACTAGTTTGTGTCCTGTGTTTTACCAAAGCCTCTCTCCTCTTCGCGGCCGCTGACTCTCCACCTTCCCCACTCATGCAATTTAGTCCGTGACAGGGATTTCCTTCTTTCAAGTTGGGCTGGTAATTCATGTTGACTTTCCCTGCTTCTTCCAGGTTCGTGCGGAAAAGCCACTTTTTTCCTCAAACCCAGAGCTGGACAATTTGGTAAGGCTCACTGTTTCTTCCCTTTCCCCAGCCTGGGCCCCTTTCCTTGCCTGGAAGCACCCACTTTCCCCTGGAGCTCCGGGGAGTTGGAGCAGAACCCTGTTTTGAGGCTCCAAAGCGACGGGGGTGGGGGGTGGGGGGGGGAAGGGAACAGTTTTGAGCCCCTGAAAGGAAGAGGGGAGGTAAGGGGTGAGGGGTGGTTGTAGGGGAGAGTAGAGGCCAGCGAGCAGCAGGCGGGGACACAGCGCCCCGAGTGTGAGCAGTGGATGAGTCCCGGGTCTCGGCCCGGGATGAGGCTTCGAGAAGTGAGTTATTTCCTCTCTTTGCCGGGGTAGGCAGCCGAGCCCCCAGCAGCTAACCCGAAGGAAGTAACCGCTGGCCCAGCGGAGGGCGGGCGGGGAGTTGGGAGGTGTGTGTGTTGGGGGGGGGGGGGGGTCCTGAGGCAGGCCCGCGCAGGCCACTTTTAGGTGCGATTCTTTTGCTAATTTGCACAATTTCAATATTAAAAGTACTTAAATCCGCTTTCAAAGGCCCTGCCTCACCATTCATCTTGAGTATTTCCTTCTTTAGTGAGGACGGGTTTTGCTGGGTGTGCTGTAAAAAGCTTTCTCTCTCCGAAGCTTTTTTTTTTTTTTTTTTTTAATTTGGCCTGAGGTCGAAAGAGGGGACGGTTAAAGACTCTGGAGGAGAAGGAAGGCCTGGCCCTAGGAAAGCAGTCCTTCCAAATAGCTCAGTGAACACAGGGGGCAAAGATATTAGACGCCTCGGCTCAGGTTGAGTCAGATTCCTACCCCGTGGCCAATGAGGCAGAGATGATCAGTAATCACTTGGTTTTTCTGATGATGTCTTGATGTGTGGGTTTTGCCTGGCCACTTGCCTGTTTTTCTCCCCAGCTCAATTCCCCCACCACCCCCCACTCAGGGCTTTGAGTCACAGAGCCCTAACTCCACACTCCAAACTTTTCTTTCAGATGATCCAAGCAATACAAGTACTAAGGTTTCATCTCTTGGAGTTAGAAAAGGTAAGCAGGGAATGACACTCCCTACTTCGATTTAGCCACTTCCCTCTCTCCGTTGAGTCGCGATGTCTTCTGCCAATCTCCAGGCTGAGGCACTGAGCACCTGGAGGTTTTGAGCAACTTGTGACTATGTCCTTCCTTCAAACTGCTCCTCAACCCAAGGGCTCAGAGGATGGGTGAATTAGGACAGCTCTGCTGTGCGCCACCCACCCCCCCCTCCCCGCCCTGTCTTTTTCCCTAGGCATTCAGGATTATTTTGAAATGCAGCAAACCATTTGTGTTACTGGACATTCAGCCTGCTTGCGTCTCTATTAGCTTAGCTCACCCTCAGACCAGAGCGCGCATTAGGTACACGCAGGGGGAAATCATCCTCGCTGGGCTGTCTTCACATAGCTCTCCAGCTCAGTCACTTTCCCCTGGAAACATATGAAACTCTTAGCTTGTTGAATCGCAAATGCCAATGCTGTTCCCAGTTCCAGCGTTCTAACGTTTTGATATTATCATCAGATTGGATCCCCCCCCCCCAACCCCACCTCCGGACTCCCAGTCTGAACCCAGTTATTTCCAGTCTTGTTTCTACTCCCTTTATTGTAACTTGTTGCTCAGGGAAGTCTCCGGAGAATAATATCTGTTGCAACAATTGCTCTATTGTTTCCTCGCCTTCAAGTATTACACCCATTAATTAGAGTTAGTTTGGAAGAGGTTGCACTGTTGCTCTTTCCAAATGTAACCCTGCATCCTGATTTTTTTTCCCTTTAAAAATGAAACAAAACAATAACAACAACAACAACATGAGCTGAACCTTCCACCATGACCCTCCCCTTAGGTCCACGAACTGTGTGATAACTTCTGCCATCGGTACATTAGCTGTTTGAAGGGGAAAATGCCCATCGACCTTGTCATTGATGAAAGGGACGGCAGCTCCAAGTCAGATCACGAAGAACTTTCAGGCTCCTCTACAAATCTCGCTGACCATGTAAGTCTGAGAGCCCTTTGGCATTCTTTTGAGACTACTGGGTACAGCATTTTTTAAAAAGTTGTTGTAACATTTAGCTAAGCTCAAACTTGGTTTTCTTGTTAAGGGATTTGGTCTCTTTGGGGGTTTTTTTTCTCCCTTTCTCACCACCTCTGCCACACCTTTCATCTTCCTTTGCCCTTTGCTGCCCCCCTTCCTTATTTATGTGGAGAACCAAAGAAACCAGGGAGTTGATAGAGTGATTTGTGCTCTTAATGTGTAAAGTTTCCTGGATTTGGTGACTTGAGTGTTAGCAAATTGTCTGTTTGATATGGTGACTGCTGCCTTTTCTGCTTCCCAACTCTGTGTAATCAGTGCGGCAGGGACCCAGAGGCAAGTCAGCTAGATGGACAGGGTGGGGGAGAGAGCACTGAAGGACAAGAGACAATTGGGGAGGGAGGGCCAACTTCCCAGTCCCTCACAGAGATGACAATCCTGAGAATTATTGACAATCTTGCATTGCATTAGAAAGGAAAGAAGGAGTGAACACATTACAATTCTCTGAGCTTTTGCTCTATAGAAACTTATTGTCAGTATATGGACTTATTGCCAAGTGCCTGAAGCATCTTTATAATAAAAGACAGTAACTTTGATGAAACAGTTATTAACAATGTATTACAGAAAGCTGAAGGGAATTGCGATTGAGTAACCATAGGTTAGTGGTTGAATTTTAACACTTAAACAGTTGGTGAATGAAGACAGAGTATAGTAAGGAGTGACTGTGTATGTCAGTCTAGGAGGGGAGATTTCTTTCTATTCTCTGTTTTTAATCCTATTTTGGAACTGATCTAGGGAGCCTGATGCTTTAAAAAAAAAAAAAAAAGGAAAAAAAAAAGCATATGTAGTGAGACTGAAAATTTGAAAAAGAAGCAAAGAGAAGAAAGATTGCAGCTGGTAGGAAAGGCAAGAGTGGCGAGGTTAAAGAGTGGGTGTGAACAGCAGTTTATTTATAGGAACTCAAGCCTGGGGTGGGGGACAGGGTGTCTATAGATTATATTCAATTGAGCTTACAACCTAAGTGATGTAGGCTATAGTCTAATAACTGGCTGACTGAAATACTAATTTAGCATGTTGTGGAGTTAAACAGCTTTGAGGCTTGAAGGCAGTTTGTACCATTACCACAACTGTCCACCCCCCCCTACCCCCACCCCATTCTTGGTTATTAAGAGGAATGGGTTGAGAGGCCTGGAGAGTAAACCTTCTGTGAGATTCTTTACCTTTCCCCTACCTCCCCCCAAAAAGTTTTGAAAATACACAGGCATACATTTTAATTATTAGCCTTTGTACTGTATGGAAATCTAGCCTAAGAACAAAAGTTAAGAAAGAAAGAAAGAAAGAAAGAAAGAAAGAAAGAAAGAAAGAAAGAAAGAAGAGGAGGGAGGGAGGGAGGGAGGGAGGGAGGGAGGGAGGGAAGGAGGAAGGGAGGAAGGGAGGAAGGGAGGAAGGAAGGAAGGAAGGAAGGAAGGAAGGAAGGAAGGAAGGAAGGAAGGAAGGAAGGAAGGAAGAAAAAGAAAACCTCAGTCCTGGTTGTCTAGTTCTGAGACAGAATAAATGCTATGGCATTGAAAGTTCCTATGCCTGTCTTTACTCTTGGCTTTTCCCATCACAATGGGGGAACTTTGGGGGGCTCTTTTGTATTTGAGTGTATTAACGAAAATCAAAAGGGTGCAGCAAGCAGCTACGGAAAGTTTACTTGCTGATATGTGGCATTATGACGTGTGGCTGTTGTCTATAAGGCGAGACACCACCTTGGAAATATTTGTTGTTGTCGTCATTTGTTTATTTTCATAGCTTCCTCTTTCTCAATTCATATGCATGCTGCAGTATTGGGGGAATGAGAAGGATGTAGTTACCTGATTTGTAGAATGAGAGGTTCACAGTTATCTGCAGCCCAAAACGTTTCTCTCGTGACATTTCTGGGGGTCTCGACTACTTGATTCTCTAGAATAGCTTCTTGGCAACTGTTTTCGATGTATGGAACTAGAACATGCTGATGTTTACACAGAAGAGATAAGATAAACTAGGCTGTTTAGAGGATTGGCTAAGCGACAGTGCCAGTTTGTGAAACTATTGTAATATTTAAATTACACTCAAGTAGTCGGTGGTACCTAAGAGGATAGGGCTTTAATAATTTAACAATCATCATCTTTGGATAAAAGAGTCAACTGTAACATTTGTTGCTCCTCTTTCAGGCCCCCAATCAAATAAAGATGACAACTGATTTATTTTGAACCCACGAGGGCTTGCCACCTCATTGGGCATCATAATTTAAAGCCTTCTATTTCCTAGAGATCTGAACTATAACATTTTTACTTTAGCCCCCTGCTATTTGTTTTGAAAGGAAGCAATAATTTGTTCCACCAGCACACCGAGTGGGAAATGGCGAGGTTTGCTACCGACTGGAATTTTATGCGGACGTGAGAGAAAACCTTGGAGAGTTTTCACCATTTTTTGATATTTTTGTGCCATAGGTATATTGATTGTATTCATTAGCAGGCATCCGCCTACAAAGTGAATTCTCTTAGTTTCTGCCTCTCCTGCCAGCGCGCTCTCCCTTAACCCCCCACCAGCAAGAAAAGGGAAAATACCGTAGAACTACTACCTGAAAAGTGGTATGAGGGGAACATTTTCAGCATGTAAATGTGTCCAATTTGAATCTCCAGGTTTATTTTTTCATTTGCTTTGATATGCATATTTAATACATTGCCCCAGGCTGGATCTCATTTGGTGCATGCTGGTGCAGGGGTGATGATGAGCCACTTCAGAAGGACTGAGACAGCGTGTTGTTTTCTCTGTTTTATCTGTTGGCCCACTATTCTGATCTACTGCGCTTCCTCATGGTTTTATTTGCACATGAAATGCCGAGAGCATTTCAACTTATTGGCTATGAATAATGACAGCTAAAAAAGAAGTGTAGTTTAATTTGTTGTGTGCCAAGGTTTCTCTTGTGGAGGTGACAGTTTGTGACAGCTGTTTGACACCCCAAAACACATACACCTCTATACTTATTAAGCGGTATCAAGCTGCATTGTGTGTGTGTGTGTGTGTGTTTAAGGAAGGATCGGGCAAGGAGAGAGAGAGTGAAAGAGAGAAAAGAAAGAATAAGTGTGTAATTCTGTGTAGTAGAAAGCAGAGGGACAAGCGTCAGGAACAAAATATTAGGTGCCAACCTAGACTTCTATTTTCTTATTAAAAAATTTGAAAATAAAACTGAATGAAAGTACTTGCTACAAATACCTTGAAAGCAAGTATTTTTGGCAGACTTTTAGGAATGGGTTTTATATACGATTCCACAGTGTATCAGGCTGTTGTCATGCTGATCTCACATTCTGTAATTTTATGTGAATAATCTGATGTAACGTTGATAAAAAGACAACCATAATGTCTTAACCTTTTGTACATTACATCCGTTAAAGATACTGAATTCGTTCATTTATTATCGAGGCGTACATGATGGGCATAATGATAAAAGGAAATTTGGAATTAAACAGAAGATAAAATTTGCAACATTGGCTCCTGTTTTGTTGTTTTTAATAAATTCGTCATGAATGCTTGCGTTTTTATATTCTAGTATAGTTTATCTTATTTTCTTATTAAACGTAAGAGTAATTATTATAGGTAGGGAACAACTGTTACAGTATTCTTTGGAATAATGGGAAGAAGGAAATAAGATAGTGAAAGGAAATGGAACTCTATATTTCAGCTGCAATTCATGTTAAGTTTCCCAGGCATCCAAATTTATTATGTTTAAAATAAACATATCAAGAAACCAATTATTTTAAAAAAAGACAAAACTTTCAACTTGAAAACTGTTATGGAAAATTCATGCTTTTCCTGGTCTGTAGTGTTTCTAAATAATAGGTGATCTCCACATTTTCTACTTTACATAATTTTAGATCAAGTCTTTAGATCCAGTGCAAGCTAATAAAATCTTTCTTTAAGTTTACGTTGAAAGATATTACGTATCTTTAGATCAGCATTAGATAAATGAAACATGTCTGTTTGAAATACATTCTCTGGGCCAAGGTCCATTTGCCTGAAGTGCATATTATTATTCCTAATTAATGTTCATGAGGAACTACATTTTACTTATTTATTATTATTTGTTTAGGTGAATTAAGTATAGGGAAGAAAATACAACTGTAGCTGTTAACAGTTAGTGACAGGTGTCTTAAAATTGACTGGCTCTGATAATATGATACATAAAAGAAAAACATTTTAATTTCTATGTTGAAAGCTGTAACTTAACTGAAGATATGCTGTTTTTTTTCTTTTGCATCTCTGAATCTGTCAAGTTATTTTTTTCTGTGTATACAGTTCTTTTAAATGGGCTAAGTTAGAGGGGAGTCTCCCCAGAACCTTGTCCCTGACAGAATGCGGGCAAGTGTCCAGACGTAAATGCTATTAGTACCTGGAAATCTAGCAGGGATTAGGCGGTGAGGAAAGGGATAGGTTTAAGTGATTGGCCTATAGGATATCAAAGGGGAAATAATGGGATTTGATAACAATATTAATAATACAAATGATTTATTTTGTCAGATAGTTTCTTAAGTTCTAGTATAGGATTAGACCTTCCTGTGTGTTACCCGAGGCCTCTAGGGACCCATTCCGGAAAAGTTCTCCCTCCCAAGTTCTGTCCACCAACTCACCATGGCTGGGGTCATGGGTTTTCTGTTGTTATTGTTGTATAGCTTCTGAAGGTTGATAGTTCCTATGTCAATTTCCATCAAAAATAATTATGTTATTTAAATCCCTTTGGTTGAGCAGCTGAAGTATGTTTTCAGTGTAACTGTGATGAGATGAAATCAAACAAAGGTGCCCTTGACAACCACTGACATTCACGATCAGATTAAAATTTGGATTTTTTAAAAATTGATTTTGTATTTTTTTCAGACTGAATGCTTTATGGAATATTCCAACGCAATTCAAAATTATAGGAGACATGTTATAATATGATGGCATATCAACAAAATAAGAAATTTCTCTCTTTTCTAAAAGCTGATCCATTTGATGGAGGAATCCATTTTTTTTTTTTTTTTTAATTTTGGAATTTGTTTTTGGAATTTGCAAAGAGCACTTGCTACTACTTTGAGAGTTAGTCACCTATTAATTCCCAAAGCTCAGTGGAGGGTGGAAGCAAGGAGCTGAGGGAAAGACCCCAGCTCTATTTACATTTTAAAAGAGTGAGTCCATGTTCTGAAAGCATGCGTGCTTCTCCTGAGTTCTTGTGTCAACTTTAGAATAATGAAGTTGAAATTCCAACATTTTTTCAAACCATACAATTAACATTTTAACTTCTGTAGGCTTGCATACCTGATGACAGGAGTCTTCATCTGATTTTAAAAAATAGTAATTTTTGCATAATGTTAATTAGGAGCTACAATATCATAAAGTCATAGGAAATATGTAACATACTAATTGTGTATACCGATGCAAGCATATCTTGCCTTTGTTGTTTAAACATATTGAGCCAAATTAGTTTTGCATGCTTCGTTTGCTGGTTAAAATGTCTTTATATATGTTTGCTCTTGCTTTCCACCTACAAGCGCATATTCTGAATTACTTTACCGTATTGTCCAAGTTCACGTATAGTTTTTGGCTTGGTGTTATAGATCGTGTTTTAGTTGTATAGGTTCTAGAAAATCAAATGCTTATTGTAAGTATTTTTTAATAATAGAAATAAGAAGTAGGAGTGACCTTAGGGATTATCTTGCCTAACTTCTTAATTTTAAAGAGATAAAGGAAACAAGTCCCAGGGAAATGAAGTGCATCACTTGCTTAAGGCCACATGGTCGGTTAGAGGTGGCACCCTAGTGACTTAATTCGAATCTAATGCTTTCTCCCCTATACCACATCCATTGATTCATCTTCTCGTTTGGGGTCTAAGATGAGTTCCAGATTATTTTAGAAAGAATGTGTGTGTAGTATGGCTTTCCCCCCCCCGCCTCGAATCCTAATACATTTTACTTCCTCATTCAGTTTTGTATTTATTTAGAAACGCTCATACATTTTGTTCCATTCTTTTTGCAATGTGAGAATCATGAGCTTTGTGGAATCATTTAAACAGGGCAATCCTACCAATTCACCAGGACTGATTAAGTATTTTCCTATGGGCAGGTCCCCACAGAAATGCCATAATGGTGTAAAATGTTACAATTTCCACCATATCTGCAACTTCAACAAAAAAGGCGTACATATGTTTTGCTTCCTATGCCCGGAGACTCCTGTCCTCTCTGTGCTCTTTCCCAGATTTAGCAGAATTCAATGATGGTGCTAAATCATTTTTTTTTTTTAATTTCAAGGGAGAAAACACTGGCAGAATTGTGTTTTCTAGGGAAAGCTGTGTGTAAATGAGAAACAGAGGAGAGCAGCAGAGTGATCTCCTGTGGCCCCGCTACTACAAGCTCTCCCCATCTTGTCTCATGCTTTTATATTAATTACAACTTGCATTATCAGCTGTGAGTCTGTAGCCCAGCAAATAGAAAATACTGCCCCTGGAGACCTAGCTTCTTGTATCTATTTTCCATCTCCTTCTATTGTGCTCCACTCAGAATTCACTGCTTTTCTCCTGCTAACACTGCTCTTTAACGCAATTACGTAAGAGCAAGAAAAGTACCGTATTTGACTCCCAATTATTAAAGCCACTGGGAATAGAAACATGTTCACTCCTTGCCCTCGGGTGTCTTCGTGATACTTTGGCTGAAGAACAGGACATACATAGTGGAATGCATATATATACCTGAGTGCTCACCCCCACGCATGCACTCAGAGAGCATTTCTCTTTCTTTTCCACATACATCATGTGTTTTACATGCTTTCGTATGCCACTTCGGTTTCAAGATTCACTAAACTTCTGCATATAATTTGGCAGAAAGCCAGGCAGTTTATTCTTGAAGGATGTAAACTTGGAAACTATCTAGGGAGGGAAAAAAAAAAGAAGAAGAAAGAAGTTGTGATACAAACAAATACTTCAGTCTAAGGAAAAAAAAAACAGTGTTATGGGTAAAGGATTACACTTTATCTGTCCACATAGGTTGTAATTTTTTATGACCAGGAAGGTAGCAATTTTTTATGAACCAGATTATCAGTATTTGTCATGTTTGCCATTTCACACGCCTTGCCCCTCCCTGTCTCTTCTCTCAAGAGAAGTCCCCCTGGGTGATCGAGTCACCCTGGTGTAGCTGAATGTGAACAACTTTGTGGAGCTTCTCAGCCCTGAAGCCCTGGAGAGATACATCTGTTTTTCCTACTTTCAACTTAAATGAATGCCAGGGTGGGTATTCCTTAGTTTTGATCAGACTCCCAAACGAGGTCATAATACTTGAGACATTCCATATGGAAACCCAACATCTTATGACACTTATTGGGGACAGCATTTTTGAGGACGTGAAGGAGAAAAGAGAGAAAAAGACAGGGGCATGGCACGTGAAATGGTGAACATGAGCAAATTCTAGGAATGGGCTGAAAACCGGAGATCCAACTCCCTTGGAGGAGCCAGCTGCTTCTAAAGTAATATTTGCTGATGTGGCTTATTTCTCACTCCTTTACTTTAGAAAACACCTCCTCCTCCTCCTCAGAAAACCACTGGAAGAAGTATACTAAATTGTAAATTAATGAGGTCTGTCTTTAAAAACTCAGCACAGGTTTGACTGATAAGGACAAACCAGTATTTTCAGTTGCTGGAAGTCCTTCTGAGCAGTTAGTTCAAACCACTCTAGTGCCCAGACAGAACAACTTGCTCCAGCTTCGTTTGAATGATGATATAATCGTTGTCGGATGACATTTACCTTAAAACATAGTTGAGATGTTAGTGGCTAATTATTGCAATTTTCATGAGGGGTGAGGAGCTTTTCTAGCAGCCTGCTTAATAAAAAGACTGCAGTGCATAAAATTAACATCACTTGCTGTATACACTGAAAAGTTTAGCCTAGGTGAATGTGTTACAGTTATTTCTGAAAGAAGGCTCTCACCAGTGTGGTTGTAGGACTAAACCAATGCCACGCCATTGTTTCCTAACCCCCCCTCAACCCCCCGTGCAATTCTTCTAGCTCTTTATCTGATTACCATCCAGCAAACAGCTGACTCGAAGAGGCTGCAAGGCTTGAAGAGCCCCTGTTTTCTCTTTGCCTTTAGCTGGAAACTGTTGGAGTGGTTTCTAACTCTGATAAAAAGAGAAGTCACAGGCATGACTTTGTCTTAGTACAGGCAGCACAGAACCTTGGTTTTCATTTCTTTCCACTCAACTTTGTTCCCTAATCTACTTTCTAAAACATATCTTCAGAGATCTAAACCTGTGCTGTATTTATAATCACAAAATTTCTGCTTGGGGTTTCCACTTGGAATCAGTTGCTTGCCTGATGGCATTGCCAGTAGCCTTGTTTTGAGACAGATATTACTGATCTATAGAGCTTTGGGTCATTTCGTCATCTTTCACAGATGCCAACTATTAACTTGCACTCAGTTTATAGCAGACCTGTAGAGGAGAAGAGAATGGTTTTTTGTTGTTGTTCCAAATAAGAATAGTCCCCATTTTGTCTCCCCATGGCTTCTTGATTTTATTTTAATACAACTTTATATTCTATATACACATTACAGAGTTGATGTAGAAGAAAGCGATAGACTAATTTCTTTTCTTCTGGATAAACTATATATAATGACAACATGGCAAGATTGTTTTCAGATGGTCAAGATGTTTGCTTGTTGCCTATAGGCATGTCGGTCTGTCTGAATCCTTATTTACCAATTCTTGTAAGAAGAAATCGTGCACTTTGAGAGATTGATGTTTTGTTTTATTTTGCCCCCAAAGAATCTCCCTGCCCCCCCCCCCTTCTCCCCATAAGAATTTGCTTTCCAGGAGATCTTTGGTCTTAGTTGAAGTCATCACATGCAGGTGACAAGTGTACAGTCTGGCCTTAAGGCTGGTCTGTTTCATGTGCTGTTCCTCCTCTCCGTTTCTGCCAGAGGAAATTCCATCTCTTGCCTGCCTTCATGTGGTGCTGATAAAGTCCTTCCTGTACATTAGAATTCCTGTTTTCCTTTAAGCAACAGCAGGGGATTGGGAATGATCAGGAAAGGGGAGGTGGAACAGGAGAAGAATACACTCGGCAAAGTAGCATGAGCTATAATTTCTCAGTGTGCCTTGCATGTCCTTTGAAACAAGTCATGCTTCCAGGAAAAAAGCACTGCCCTGTGAATTTTAAGCTTCCATGGAGCTCACGTGAAAGTTCTGTCCAGTTTATCACTCGGCTAGCAGTTCATAGTTGTTTCATTCTGTTCATTAGTATCACTGTATCTGTTGGTTGTGTAATCAGTTGATAATGTTCAGAGTTCATTCAGGTTGGTGTAGGGCAATGCATCTGAAAGATGCAAAGAGCTGCCCCATATGTGCTTGGATCTGTGGGGGTTTTTTGTTTTTGTTTTTATTTTTGTTTTTAAGGGAGTCGTGAGTTTTGTAGATGTTCTGGAATTTAGTATCCAAGAATATTGGGCCTCTTTCTTGGAAGAGTGTGTCCCAATTAAGGCAGCAAGAGTAAAAATGACTTCTAAATTTTTAAAAAGTTTTTTCTAACTTTAAAAATTAACTTTATTGAGGTATAATTCGTGTATCATAAAACGCACCCCTTTTATGTGTCTGTTTCCATTAGCTTAAACACATGTAGACACAGATGTAACCATCACCTCATCAAGATGCTAGAGCATCTTTTCTTCTTTTTGGTACCCATCGCTGAAAAGACAACATACTATAGTGTGGGGTCTGTATATGCCTAGGTCCACAAATACTAATATGTACACATTTTTGTCTTTCTCTGCACCTTTCCTATTGGTTCCTCATTTATGGCTGAAATGGTAACTGTGGGAACATTTCTTGGCATCCTGACATCAGAATCCTGCATCTTGGCGAGATCACGACGATGCAACGTCCACCCACTCAGCAGGCACCCCGGGGCCCTCCAGTGGGGGCCACGCTTCCCAGAGTGGAGACAACAGCAGTGAGCAAGGTAAAAGGTCAAGCATTTCCCTTGTGCAAAGTAGACATAACCGAACTAGCTTCAGTATTTTACGATATCACTACTACCTCCCTGTAAGTAGGAGACTGGCAGGTTAGAGAGCTGCTATATTAGTATTTCCTCTCAACTTACATTACTTTAAAAAAAAATCAAAGTGAACTGTCTCATCTTTAAGTAGACATTACAAAAGCAATTGAGTAGTTCTGCCAATTCTTTTGCGGATTTGGTTATCTACACTTTAACCTCGGTGTGTGAGTAAATAGAATGACCTGGCTTATTTTGTTACTGAGTAAATAGAATGACCAGGTTATTTTGTTTGTCATATCACCATTAGGGGTTCTCTGTAATCAAGCAGTGATGCCTCTAAAGTACATAAAATGCCCAAATCTGTGCTCATGAGCTCTCAGAGAACGGTGTGGCTTCTATATGGAAGTTTATCTTGGGAAGATGGATTTTGAAATTCTTAGCCTATTTGTCCCCATTTTCATTCAGCTGACATGGTGACTTTTGTCAGAAATCCTAAAGATTAGAATAATCGCAGGACAAGGGGGGCATCAACTGCAGATGACAAGGAAGCCTAGTGTACTCTAGAATAAATTTTACCATGGAAAACTCACCTACTGCACAGAGAGCAATTATACACTGGTAGGGATGAGTCTTCTGTAGCAAAAATGATAATTGAAAGGAAGATGCGTTATTGAATGTGGGCCAGGAAAGTGTATAGATTTTACTTTTTAATATTTTACGTTAGATAGTGTCTGATCTCCTAGGTCTATTTCATCTCTATTATGACTGTGTTTATGACCACAATATTAAGCATTAGACAGTCTTCCAGGTGGAGGACAGTTTAACAGCTTGAGCTGTAGTCTTATATGCCATTTAAAAGAAGGTGGTTGATGTAGGGTGAGTGCCTTCACTCCTCCAGGTTTCTGGCCACAGATTTTGGGTGACTAATATTCTAGAAGAGTGTAGAAACATCGTTTCTCCTAGGGTGCCATTAACTGTGACTAGGTCCAAATTAGAATCTAGGTTTAACAAATTTGAAACTGATACAGAAATGAACACTACGAGATGGTAAATTGCAGAAGAACTTGCGAATTGTATTTATTTAGGCTTATATACTGTCTTTATGAGACCAGTTAGATTGCACCTAAGAAAACCAAACCGGAAGGCATTTTGGAGATGGCACGAACATAAATTCTGTGGATCTGCAGTGCGATGCCTTAATTGTGGTTCCATATCCTGGTGATGGACTTCTCGGCAGGGTTAAAGCTGGAAAGCTTTGAATGACTCCCACCTTTCCCCACCACCCCAAACTGCTATCACACAAAGGGTGAAATGTATCTATTAATAAAAACAAAACGCCCTAAACATTGTGCAGAAGAGGGGGGAAAGAGAAGCAGACTTAATGGTCTAATGAGGCTATCTTCCAAAGACTTGTTGTGTGTGAGGCTCGCTTTGACCTTTCACTTTGCTCAGGAGCCCAGCGCTTCATTTTTCACATTCTTGCAATTACGTTAACGCTTCAAGCATTTCTGACTCCAAGTCAGCTAGCAACACCAGGCATAACTCAACACTGTGAGTTTTTCTCCTCTCTGTAGATTCATTAACAGGTCACGAAGGTCCCAACTGAAATTTAAAACTGACTGGTTCTGTTGGGTTGGTTGAGTTATGGCAAGGGAGATAGCAGGAAAGGACCAGAGAGAAGGGGAGGGGGAGAGAGAAGACCCTGGGGTTTGGAGCTGGGAACAGTTGCAGCAGCAAGCAAGGCATGGAGTTTTATCATTTCGGTTAGTTTGTTGTGTTGTTGTTTTTGGTCAGAAAAGAGAAGAGTTCTGAGACTGACACACTGAGTAAAAGCGATACACACAAACCTCTATGTTGTGGGTAGCTGCACCCACTTATCCCATGCTGAAGGATTTGATCCCTGTAGGATTTTGTTCCTTTTATCATATCTCTGTGGGATTAAAGAATGGACATGGTAGCTTATGTGTACGAGAACTAGGAAGTCAGTCATTTTACTGTATTAAAGTGTGAGGGACAAAACAACTTATGATTCCTATAACACAGGGAACGCTTTGACATGGAGAATTTCCTACCTGGCTTACCACATCAGTGGTTCCCAAACACATGTTTAAGGGTACACTGTTTGTTACGGCAGACCGCATGTTGAAGGCCAGGCTTGGATGTATTTTGTCATACTCATGCCCATATGAGTCTTTCAAACATGTATTTAAGGTGCTGTGAAATTTGGCCCACTGAATTGTCCATAGTAGCTTTCTGTGGGAAAGATTAATTATCTGCTTCAGGGCAAAGTCAACAGAGATATTGACTGAAATCACATATGCTTATCCTAGGTTAAATCTTAGGGTTGATGTATAATGGAAAAGCTAGAAGAGAAATTTATGTTCTTAGCATTAAATATATTATAATGTTTCATTGGAAACCAAGTTTGTAGGTCAGAAAAGAGTTTTCTTGCTTATTCAGAATTTATTAGCACAACAGGCATATGGAAAACTGTAAAACGACTCAGTTTCAAAACAAATTATGATAAACAGGAAAAATAGGGATGAATTGTACTAAATACAATGTTTTCATACACATTTTAAATTAAACTTTAATAGCCATATGCTATAAAACAATACGTGCATTTATGTTGCTTTATATTTTTCGTGAATATTTTTACTAAAATGATTCATACACATCTTTGCTTTGGAACCTAAAAATACCTCATTTTATGACTTGATAGTGAAAGAGCTACAGTTACACAGGTGAAAGGTCATCTTTTACTCTCTAGTGTTTGTGCCACAAACCAAATGGGGGAAAAAATCAAATTTTAAAAATATTGTAAGAAACAAACTTGGTAAAATATAAAACCCGACTTTACTATATCTTTCAAACAGCACATGCCTAGCAGTAAACTATATAAATATGAACCAGATTTTCATTCACTCTGATTTCTTTTGCTAAAAGCAGCCAAAGGGAGGGAGTTTGTCTTGTTAGTCACATTAGAATGAAGAAAGAAATCTGGTTTTTCAGGGATAGAATTAGGGTACAGACTGGGGACTCTGCGGAAGTAACTGGCTCTCTTTGTGTCTGGCTTCCCATCAGTAAAATGGGGCTTGATAATAAGGCTTGGGGTCCCTAATTCTGTACCTGCTGAGTCAAAAGCTGCTTTGTATTTCATTGTGTATTTTGCCAGAGTAAAGACTAGGAAGCAGCCTCCTTGTTCATAGAGCACTTTGAGAGCCTTAGATGAAAGGCACAATATATGTACAAAGTATTATTATTATTGATGGGTTTGTGTAACTCCCATTAACGCTGATGGGAGTTACGCATGTGAATTGGCAAGAGAATAGACCCCTCAGTGTTTAGAGCACATGAAATTTACATTTTTTCCAGTGCTGTAATTGAGATGTTGACAAATTGGAGAATATTGATGAGCCTTTGTTTTAAGTATTTCGTGCCAAGTTTGTTTTATTTTTCCTGGTTTGAACAATGGTATGGGTTCAGCAGCAATGAATAAAAAGGGTAGAGTAAAGATAACTTTGTATTTCAATATTTTGATGTGCCAATATGAAATAAATTGTCTTAGGCAAATGGAATATGCTGTTTTAATCATTAGCTATGCATGAAAGAAAAATTGATGTTGACATCTTTGCTGTAAAATCGTTGTAATGGGGCCTTCCTTACAATTCATTTTTGTAAAATTCATTTTGTACATTTTGCAGCAATTGAACAATCCCTGCACTGTGAATAGGCAGGATTCCCAGAAATACCGAGGCAGTTGGCCCAGTAACTGCTGAGCTCACACTGCACACCACACGCACGTTAACCATACTGTTGCCAGACCCGGTTTAACCTAAATACATTAGCATACTAGCATCTATATTTCTTTAATCTTTGAGGACACAGGGCTGTGCAAGCCAGCATAATTCCCCTCGACTCTGCCTGCCACCTATCAAACCATTCCCATTGATGTCTCCAACTATGATCCAGGCAATAAGACTATTATTTCATAGCTAGGTATTTGTTTATTTATTATGCAGTTCTTTACCAATCATGGTGTCGAAACCTAAAAAATACCCCCTTTATATTGGATGTGTTTATAGGTAAGCAAGCTTCTAAAATAGTATTAATTACACTTTTGAGTTTGTAATGCGTACTACACTTATGAAATAGATTTCTTCCCCACCCAAATATTCCAGTTATACATTTAAAGGAGGGAGCAAAACCTCAAACCAACCTACAGTGGATCCTGAATATGTTCTACTGGGATTTCTTATTCAGTCTAGGAAAACTCCGTCAATGGAATGTTTTCATAGTGGCGGCAATTTCTTTAAAATAACCCTAAATACAATATGACAGATGCCATCTGGCATAATCTTTTTCTAGTTGCTTTTAACTTTTATTTTTCCTAGAGCTAAGTTCATCCAAAACTGGTCACTCACTGTTATGCTACATACATGACATTTCTTTTCCTTCCTGTCTTCCTAATTGTATCAAAAAATTCTCTGAGAATATAATTGATAATTGAACATTCCCACAGAAAAAACTATTGTATATGGAACATTTATGTTGCATTTTTATTCTGTTCCCCCCCCATAGAAATGAAATTAAATTCTTCTAATAAATAAATGCTCTAGGAGCATGTAATAGTGCCCATAAATGCTTAAAAGCTTTCTATAATTGCTGTTAATTTTGAGTAATTTCTTCCTATATGTATCAACTTACTTGAAAAACCCAGAGTTGGGATTTCTAGATTTTTTTTAACTTAGTCATGTAAAGGGATGTCTCCTGATGCCAGTTAGAGTTTAATTTAGAGTAGTAATTAAACTTGAATACTGCCTCATAAACAAAAGATAAACAATAAACCAGCCACGTTCCCTGCTGTTTCATAGCTTTCTTTCCCAGATGTTTTAGCCTGATAATTTTTACACAGTGAACTACCTAACATGGAGTTTTGTGGACAGAGGTCGAAAATGAGTTTTCTTTCTTTCTTTCTCTCTTTCTCTCTTTCTTTCTTTCTTCTTCTTCTTCTTCCCCTTCTTCTTCTCCTTTTTTTTTTTTTTTTTGGCAATCCTTTTTCCCTCCGAAAAGCAAAATGCAGAGGATTTTTCACTATTTAGATTTTAAACAATTCTGATCAAATAAATACTTAATGCAGATGTGCTTTAAAGATAACTCTAGTTCTTCTTCTTGGATATTGTTTATTTTTTTCTTCAAAACTTGTCACGAATGCCTTTTACACTTAGTGATATCAAGAGAAACACATTTTTATTTAAGTAAAATCTTGATAATAAGTCAGAGAATGCAAAGCTTGACAATGGAAAATGTTTCTTCTCACCCTTCCTCCCCCTCCCCGCCCCCTCCCCTCCCCCCACTCCCTCCACCACCCCCCCCCCCCCCCCCCCCGTATGCCTCCCCCATGGCCAGCCTTGTAGACTTTATGTCTACACTCTTCCTTGGGCCACAAGGGTTTCTCTGTCCAGTTTTGGACCCTTCCACTGTCAGCCATGATCTTTCTAATTGTCAGGTACTAGTCTGCCGTTCAATGCAGAAGCCATGTTATTTTCACTGGGTGGGGTAATTACTGAAAGCTGAGAATAGCTGCACTAAAGACACAGGGATACTTTCATGATCCCATTAGCATAAGAGTGGGTAAATTATTCATGCCAAGTGAGGATTCTATGGGGAAAAGTATAGTTAATGCACATAGTTTTTAAATGTATCCCTTTCTGCTCTGAGACTAAATTCTTGTTGGAATCAGTTCTCAGACATTTACGGGAAAGCTCTGGTGGCGTGTTAGATGCAGTTCATCTCTCTCTGTTTGCAGCGCTCTCAATAGAGACCATCTGGCAAAGATCCAGAAGGTGATTAAACAAAATGATCAGCTCTTGTTGCTGTGTTACATGTCCGATACTACGGATTAAAAAACATGACCCACGACAGTCACGCTAACGTCATGCCGCTCCCCCCTCCCCCTCCCCTTTCCGTGTAAGAATTCAGATGGTCCACAAATGTGTGTGCCATCTTTGTGTCCTTATGGCCCATAATCATGAACAGGTTGTGCAAATGGCTCTTTCTGTAGCACTGTCTGTTCCAGCAGCAAAGAAGCATTTCATATTAATTGGGTCAGTCTAATATTCATATTGACATGGGGAAAAAATTACTAAAATTTATTCTTATAGCAGACAATGACTATGTGTGCTTTCTGCCATGAGGGAAGTGAAATCTGACAACTGGCTTGTGCAACTGATTAATTTTTCTTGAAACTGGAGAAAATCAGCATGAAAAACTGTCATTCTCTGAAAGCAGTGCACAACCCTTTGTAACTAAACAAAATGGATTGGGTGGGGGATTTGGGGGAGCTTGTGGAAATGAACTCTGGTTTTAACGCCATAATCAGGGATGAATTTACAGGGCCATTCAGAGGAGTCCTCCCTCCCCATAAACAAGCTGATAATCACAGGGAAGCTGACTTCCAATTAGCTTTTCCTTCCCTCACACAGATCAGGGTGTTTATATGTCCTCCTTAAGCTTTGATATGTCACTGCTGAGTTGGTACATCTCATGTCACGTTCAAAAGTTTGGAAATAAACTGTTTTACTGTGAGGAAATCCTGCTAATCAGCAAGGTAATATTCAACCAATCATTTCACGATTGAGTTAAGGTAAAAATGCCAAGATCTGTGACTAAGGGACAGATGTATCTTATCTTTGGGGGTTTGCACCAAATGCCAAATAGAAATATAAATTGAACAAACCAGACATTGTGAGGAAGTGATTGAAGAAATATTGAGATGAAATCTTGGAATCAACTGTATATGTATATTTATAACAATGCTGTGAATTGCTTACATGCCACATTTGCATATTATTGATTTTATTAAGGGCCAGTTTGATGTCTGTTAGCTAAGGCATTTAGAGAACACTATTATTATGAGGTTATTCAGGGATTATGCCTGACCATTTAATATTGTGGAGATAGTCCTGCGACTAATATTAGAGGTTGAATTTGAGTGCAAATATCAAGAAAAAATAAAGAATAAGGCAAAAAGAAAAAAAAATTCTTAAAAACCACTTTAAAACATCATTGGTCCTTGTCAGCTCCTCTTTCTAAGGGAGGGTAAAACACTGGGTTAGAAATACAGTCAGGCATCGTACTCAGGGAGGGGAAGTGAAGTTCCCCTAGAGTCAGTGCAGTATGGCAGATGAAAGGGACTTGTATAGCCTTGGGGGTCTTAAGGCTATTATAGGGCAACTCATGCTCTGTTATCATGCTGATTTTTCAATTGATTTTTGGCTGAACAGTACTTGTTGAAGCCCTCCAGAGCATCAAACACAGCCTTATGGTGCTATATGTTGTAATACATGTGTTCTATTTTTCCCTTCATTGTCTTTACTTTGCTTCAGAAGAATAGTCTATAATGATGCCATGTTATTTCCCACCCCCCCCCCCTTCTTCTTTCTTCCTTGTTTCTACCTTCAGAGAGTTTCTTGAAATTCTTATTGTTTTTTTAGGGGCGGGGAGAAGGGGGAGGCAGGATTAGTGGGAGAATTCATCTTCCTATGTTGACATTTGTTTTTAATTTGGCCTTTAAAAATATTTTGATGTCACAGCAGACAATAATATAAACCATTTTCATCTACCAAATTTATCCCTCAGTAGTTTTGAACTATTCACTCCCTTTCTAATGACAAACAAGAAAACAACTATGAGACTTCACTGAAATCTAGTTCCTCATTAAAATGAAAGTGAGCCATTTTAGTAGCTCTTGCTATACAGCATTAAGATCCCTCAGCGGGCTGAGAAGCCAGGTCTTGAAGAGGGAAATGATGGAGGGAAATGTAGAGAAAGTGTGTCCCTGTCTGTCTTCTGCCTGGGGGATTCTTACTGATGAAAATCCAATTCTCATATCAACTTCTCCATGAAGCCTTCCTGATTTGCCCAGGGATAGGCCTGTGTTCCCTTCTCTGCACCCCAATGGCACTTTCTACTTCTATCATAGCATTTTTCACATTTTGTGTTATAATTATCTGGTCCCTGGTCTCTCTGTCCGCGTTTCCACTGCAGGGATTATCATTTATTCAACTGTCTAGCAATATTAGGTCCACTTTTGAATCAGTAAACAAAGCCTCAGATTTTGTTTTGTTTTTAATTTTTTTTTTTTTTTTTTTTTACATTTATTCATTTGTGAGACAGAGAGAGACAGAGCACAAGCAGGGGAGGGGCAGAGAGAGAGGGAGACACAGAATCCGAAGCAGGCTCCAGGCTTTGAGCTGTCAGCACAGAGCCTGACACTGGGCTCGAACTCACATACTGCGAGATCATGACCTGAGCCGAGGTCGGACGCCCAACCTATTGAGCCACCCAGGCGCCCCTGTTTTGTTTTGTTGTGTTTTGTTTTGTTTTAAGATGGACAGGTTAATTGAAACCTTGTTCTTATTGACTCTGTGATGTACACCTGAACATAAATGAGCTATTTTGAATATATTGATACATTTGATCAAATGCTATTAAATCCTTAAGAGATAATAGAAATTGTTTCTTGTTACTGAAACTTTGTTGTATACAACACTGCCTTAAATAAGTCCATGTACCCTGAACTCAAACTTAGAATTCTTTTGGTTATAGGTAGGCTCTTAAATTTTCGATTCTTATTCTAAGTAGTATTTTAAGATAGTACCTAAAATAGGACTTGTCTTATTTGTTCTTAATGCTGTCTTAAATTATGCACATAGAGTCAGAATTTGGAGATGGGGTTTCCTTTCATTATGTTATTTATCTTTACAAAAGTAAGTATGTAGATGTATCTTTTAATGTAATGGCAAACCTAATAAGGGAAATAGCTTAACGTGGTCAATAGTTTCCCATGATTAACTCAGGGTCCATTTTGCTTGTACTCCTTGTTTAGGATGAGATTGACCTTGGGGGAAGTCATTGGTCTTCACACACAGGTAAAGAGTCTGGAAGTAATTCTTGAATTTTAGGCCTCACATGCTTTTGTTGATTTTCTACATATGTCGTCCAGTTTGTTCATAGTTTGCTTTTGAGCAAGTATAATTATTTTGGATGATGCAAGCAAAACCTTGTATTGAGCATTTTTTCATCTGCCTGATGTTCTGTCTAGAATCTTGGATTGTGAGTCAAGAAGCCTGTACTGTAAGGTCAGGGTTATACTAAAAAGGGCACAGATTTAGGAGGCAGAGAGACATGGGCTCAGGTTCCAGTTTTACTCAACATCTGCTAGATTCAGTTTCTCCATCTGCAAAGTGGGTGGAAAACTATTGAGCTTCAAGGTCGTTCTGGAGATTATATTAAGTGGGATTCCATGTGTTAAGCATATAACATTGGCTGGAAACAGTGATTGTTAGTTCCTTTATTCCCCTGTCCCCCTGTCCTAGGCTAACAGTAATTAGCTCTGTGGCCTTGGATGAGTCTCTTAATGTTTTTGCACTTTTGCTCATCTGTAAAATAGGACTGAATTAGATGATCTTTCATTTTATATTATTTTTTTATTGAAGTATCGTTGACATACAATGTTACATTAGTTGCAGGTGTACAACATAGTGAACTGACAATTTTATACATTATGTAATGCTAGCTTCAAGCTCCAGGAATCTAATGTTTACATTCATAGGTCTTATTTTTCACTTGTGCATTTTATCTTTAAACAGAGAGAGAGGCTGCAAAGTTTTGTTTGTTTGATTGTTTGTAATCGGGGTGTACCATGAGTATTTTTACTTCTTTGATTTTACAGGCTAGCCATAATATGTAGTGAGATAATAGGTTTTTTTTTTTCCTGCTTTTGTTTACCAGGAGAGCTTATATTCTTCTCAGCTCATCAAGAAAATAACTAGCCTTTAGAATTTATTTTCCGAGGGTGGTAGAATGTTACAATTTAGGCATAGGACACCTAACGTGGTATATTAATATCAGATGACTATTCCCTCAGCGAAGAATGAGGTGTATTTTGTACACAGAGCAACTTTTCCATTATCTAATCACCTAGAAGCACTCTGTTGGAACTTCTGAACTTCACAAGTAGAACAATAAATGATAATCAATACAATGGCTGAGACTGTACCCTCTCCTGAAACATATGCCAAATCATTCCAAAAAGTGCAAATAATTTTCAGGAGAATTTTAGTGTTACGTATACTTTACTGGGTCTTAATGATGTTTAGACTGATAATTTAGAGAAGATGTAGCTGATTATCTTTTAGTCAGAATATTTACTTAACCAAAACCCTAACCCTCGCTACCAGTTAGAGATGTTACTCTTGCCTCAGAACCAAACGTTCATTTTTTTTTTTAAGTTTGAAGATTTTACAAAAGTAGACTAGGAGTGTAAAATTTCATATTTCTTCTTCCAACTAACATTTATAACAAATGCCATCCGCTAAAATAAAACCTCCAAAATTTCTATGTACTAAATAGGAATGATGAAGAAAAGTTGATAAATCATAGATTATTGAAAGCCTGTCAAATCTACCTCGTTGGTGTCCTTTTATGACAGAGTGCTTGCACTGGGGCTACGTGTAGGTACACACACCTGTCTGGGGGCAGGAAGCTCTCCCTCTCTCAAGACCTGTTCTAAATAAATGTATGCTGCTGAAATTCACTAGCCAAAGCTCTTCAGTGAGCAAGGCACTGTGGATGTAAAAATATGAAAATTATAAGGCTCCCTGCCTTCAATAATTGACCATCTCCCAGGAGACACCACATCAAGTATACAAATAACTCTCATGCAAGGAAGATACTCAGTTTGGGGGCACGGATGGAGCAAGGCTCGTTGACGTGGAGACAGCACATATTGTAGAGAGAATGTAAGCTCTGGAAGCAGGTAGTTTTGAAGACTCATCTCTGCCCTGCTGCTTCTAAGCAGCAGTCTTTCTCAATGTTAGTTTCGTCACCTGTAAAATGGGAGTAATAACGAACTCACAGGGTGGTTGTTGGGACTAAATGAACATTGAATTTTTAAAAGTCTAGGTTGGTAACTAATGGTGGGACACCCCCCCCCCCAAAGATCCCCTTCTTTCAGCATTTATTGACCATATAATTAGTGCCAGGCACTGTCCTAGATGCTGTAGATAGAAAGCAAGTAAGATGCAGTCCCTCTTCTCTTTATGCTTGTTAGTAACTCAGAAACGTAAACAGATATATATGTGTGCTACTAATCTGGCATATAACATGTAAGTTGTAAGGTATTAAGTTATTTCAGATGAGGGAGTAATTAATTCTGTTGGAAATCCGTGTGGAAGGCTTCACAGGATTGGGGGAGGTTTTAAAAGGTTTTGATGGCCTTCAGTGGGTGTTTCAGGTGAACAAGATAGGGAGGTTTTGGGGAACAGATGGAGCAGCCAGTTGAAAATCCCTGAAGTGTGAAGCAACATGGTATTTTCGAGCAACAGCCAGACTGACATTGCTGTTTGTGTGAGAGAATGCATGGTGAAGAGGTGGCTGGAGAGGCCAGTGGGGGCTGTGAGTGAAGATCCTTGTTTACCACGCTAAGAAGCTTATACTTAATCCTGTGGAGCACTGTTTACCAAACTTTCCTGGTGATAAGTAGCTCCGAAGGGGCCTGGAAATACAGATTCCCAGGCACCCCTCAGATGCACAGAATTTAGAATCTCCGTGGGAGGCCCTGGGACTCTGAATATTTAATACATGCCCCAGGGTAGCCTAGCTCTGGGATGTAAGGAACCCATTGATTGAAGAAAAAAAGAGTTGCTGGTGAGATTTATGTTTTCCAAAAAGCTCTTTTAGAATGAAGAAAATACCTTTGAGGGAAACAAGACTACATGTGGAATAAGGGTTCTTAGTTGGGAAGACAGACAAGGGCTGAAGTAAGACGGTGGCAGTGGAGACGGAGGGGAGAGGATAGATGGGGAAATGACATGTAGGGTGAAGTGCAAAGTAATATGCGGGTCTCTCCTGTGGTGGAGGCTCCATAATCTAGATAGTTTTCTTTTTCCCTGGTGTGAGTTTCAAAGCGTGGACATCGATCAGCCAGTGGAGAAAAGGAGGAAGAATATTGCACTGCACATGTAAAGTTGTTGAAGAAATATGTGATGCATGTTGGGTGAATAATGATTCTTTGGGGGGGGGGGGGCACAAGGTACTTACAGGCAGGACGGCACCGTGGTTAAAGATGTGGCCTTTGGCATTGCCTGCCTGCCTTTAAATCCTCAGATCTGTCACCAGTCATGGGTGAGTCTCTAATTTTACACTTTGTTATCTGTGAAATGGGAATAATAAATAATATCTAACAGATTTTGGTGGGGTAGAGATGAAATGATATGATTTATATAAAATGACAGTAATTTCATGCTTGGTTCATAGTAAAGAAAACACTATAAATATTTTTTAATTAGAGGTTGCTCTTAAAGTAGCTATTTTTTTCTCTGATAATAAACAAATAATTAAGTAAAAGCTGAGAACTCACCCTGTACTATTGCCATTGTAATGAAGAACCTAAAAATGAAATCCTGCATTCGTATCTAGGAAGTAGAAGTTAAGGGTATAAAGCTGGAAGAGGAGTTACTTGCCCAGCCCCAGTTTCATCTAGTTGGAAGTAATTTCTTTCTTCTGCAGTCCCATTGCACATTTTTCTGAGTCTCTCTTCTGACAAGCAGGTTTTGTCTGTGTAATAGTAATTGGTTGTGTGACTTATTTCTTACCCTCTTTGACTGTAAGATTGCTGAGGACAGTTTCCATGTCTTAGGCATCTTCCCTTTCAGCCCCCGCTGCCCCATTGTGCTATGATAACATAGGAGGCCTTCAATAATTGTTGTTATTATTATTATTATTATTATTATTATTATTTGAAAGGAGGATTGGGTCCATATTGTGAAGGACATTGAATAGCCTGCTGGGGAGTTTGTGCTTGATCTGGTAGGTAATAGGGACCCATTGAAGATTTTTGAATGGGGGTAGTGACATAATCGCCTTCCTTTTGAATGCCAATGACGAATTCTCCTATGTCTTCCACGGTCAAAATAGCAGACCCATATACTTGCCTGAAACACTGTCTGTTTGAAAGAGTGGATAATCTTTGAATGAAGAAGCAAATCTCAAATAGCTTTAAAAAAAAAAAAAGTTTGACCTTCTCTCTAAAAGTAATTTAAGCACTTAAATTATTGTTATTCACAAGGTTTCCTATATGTAACGTTATTCTGAAAATGTATACAAGGACATATTTTTGTAAATTTTGATAGCATTGCCATAAATGTTAACAGGATTGCCTCTATCTTCTTCAATATTTGGAGAAACAACTCCGATGATATTTAAATAGACATTACTTAAAAAAAAAAAAAGGACTTTGTGGTTAAATAGATTGAAAGCTGGAGTAGAGCAGGGTTTCCTCTAGTATAGGAATTTTCAGATTCTCTGATTTGCTAATGTGCATTTTAAGTCCACAAGGCGTAGAACACAGAGCTGCTCAGCCTCACTTACCCACTGAAACCCTTCTGTGCACCATCTCTGGAGACCAATCTTACTTGGAACACACAGTGGAAAACAGTCCTCAACTCCTTCTTCCATTGAAGTACTTTCACATAGGGCGTAATATCCTAGGGAGTCTTCCTAGATCTTGTATTTAAGAGGTAGATCAACATGGGCTCAGGATCAATTTCCAGTCATATAAAAGGCAATTTCCTCTATGGTCAGAAGTATCATGGGGTTCAGCTCTCCCTGTACAGAATGTTCTGTTAACCCAGCTGTCTTTGTAGTCACCCTGCATTGTATTAGTCAAACAATGTGCCAGTAAATATCTTTTGAGTGATTCAACACAAGCGCTTTTGGTTACACCCTCAAAAATTTATAAATGGGGATCCCAACAGAATCCTGTTATGAACTGTATTAATACTTAGCTTGATAATTAGCATATGGCACACTTTGCTTCCTCAAGAGTAAACTTTTTTTTTCTTTTTTAAAGTGGCCACTGAGTTGGAGGCTGGATGGTAAATCCATGGAGGGGGGAGGAGAGGAGGAGAGAAAGCCATCTTTCCTCATTTGGGAGTGGATGGCTTGGGCCCTCCTTGCTTCAGATGGTGAGCTATGGACTGAATACACTGTCCATTGGGAAATTTCTGGGAATCAGAGCTGCAAAACGCCTACCTGCCTGCATCTTCCTGTTCTGGGATTTCTAGTTTAGCACTCTTAGAACTGGTTGCCACTAGGCAGGTGTTACATCTACCAGCAATAGAGTTTTCCATAACTCATCCTTATTGTTGGAGGACGCTGTTAGACATTCATGGGCAGGGGCATTCTGGAGATCTAGAATTTCAGTCCTTTTTGGTCATCAAATGAGAGGAAAGCCTTTTGCATTACTACGTTCTACTCCTGAGCATTGTGGCAAGGTTACCCACGTGAGTGTGTCATCCCCTTTGGGGGCTACAGGAGAGAGAATTAGGTGAGGCACACCTTGGCTCTCCACCTTTGAAACGATCAAGAAGAAGTTAGTAATATCACTAACACTGTTTTTGCAGTATGGTGTGAAAAAGCATGATTTTTGTCTAGTTTGTAAAGGAGTTTTTCTATGAGATTTTGAACTAGTTATAGCAATTAGCTCCGAAAATTGCAGCATCTCTAAAGGATGTCCTCTTTATTTTATAGATGGGAACATGGACATATTTGGAGAGCCGATGATCTTTAATATCATTAGTCAACTTACAAACCTGAGAGTAGAAGTACAGGTTTACTGTTCTTTATCTGCCCAGGTCCTGATGCTTCTACGCACATGAGCTATGTGTCCCCACATAGTTATCAGCCACTTAATAGCATTTTTTTTCTCCATGTTTTTTACTCTAAATGGAATTCTAGTTGCTTATTTTTCTGCCAGTATACAGCATGGGTTGCTTTCAGCTGGCAAAAAAAAAGGGAAAAAAAATTGAACCCTGGCTGAAATAAAAATACACTGGAAAGTAACGTGTCAGACTTTGGGTATTCTTACACATTGCCGTATTGCTCCATATGTTGGACATTTAAGACAGAAATATCAGGGAAGCTTCCTGTGGAATGTTGTCAGGGACCCCTTGAAACCTGCTGCTTTGTAGGTGAATAGTGAAAGCTCTGAGTTCACGAACATCTTCTTGCCCCATACAACATCACTCCGGAGATAGCAATGTCCGAAACTGTGATGTTCTAACTTTTTCATTTGCATGCACGTTTTATTTGCTTAAACTTACTGGCTTCTTTTGACTCAGGCCACCTGATAATATTTGCTGAGTTTTTATAGTACCTTCCGAGCAAGGTGAGGAAAACAAGGGTTGAGAAATCAGCCTTGATTACGTTTCAGAGGGTCACTTACCTACTGCTAGCTCCTTAGATCAGCTCTCAGTATCGCCCTCCTACTGGCAAAGTGCTGTGTACATACTTTGTGATAAATACATTGGTTGAATAAATCGTTGTTGCCATTTGGTTAATAGCTAATAATACATAGCAACGTAGTAGATGTTGTTAGCGCTGACTTCAGGTTTACTCCCTCATTGGGCATATCGGCACCCAAAATTGTTGAATTTGTCAAGGTGTCAGTCACCAAATCTGTGATGTGTTCATTAGAATTGAGTAGTCAAAGGTACAAGAAAGCGGGTACAAGGTTATGACTGGAGATCCTGCCAGTGCCTCCAAGGGAAATGTCCCTGTGCTTTATGGAGAAATTAGAACTCAGAATTCAAAAGTTTGTCACTTTGTTCATTAGAACATGAGATTAGACCTTAGTCTGAATCCTGCCTCCCACACATGGTGTGACCTTGGGTGACTTATTAATTTCTCTAAGCCTAATTTCCTCATTTACAAAATGAGAATTGACATACCTACATAGAAACACTGTGAAAATTAAATTAGATAATGTATTGGAAGCTCTAGGTGGTAGGCCAAATGGGAATAATAATAATAATAATAATAATAATATGATCACTGGCTCTCTTATTAGTTTTGGTTCCATAACTTTAAGTCTGTATCACTTTCTGTAAATTCTTATTTCAGGATACAGTACAATATGATTTCTAAAATCTGAGAATAATTGCTTAAGATACTGGCTTCTCTCTTTTCCCCTGGTCCTTGTCCTTTCATACAAACATACAAACAGAGACAGGATTGATAAGCAAAGAAGCCTCAGGAAAAGGGGATAAAAATCTAGGAGAAGCATGAGGCCCAAATTCTCAGATTCTTGTGTACCAACCCTTGGTGCTAAGTCCCATGCTGTCCCACTCTCCTTTTTTTGCACTCTCAAGTTTTCATTATCTACCTGACGGCCAGAACGGGGTGAGCTCAGCCTCCTAGAAGCTGAACGTGGCTCTTGCAATTAGCTCCTTGAGAGCGCAGTATGGGGCAGCTTTGGTGAGGTCCCAAAGTTACAGGTTCAGAACCCAGAAAGGAGGAAGGAGCCTGAGCAAGGTTCCAGTCTTAACTTACCTGGAGCCCAAATCCTTACCTCGTAAGGCAGTTTGGTGGAATGCATGAGGTGATCGTGTATGCCTGGCATGTAATAACTATCTATTCGATGTTAGTTGCTGATAACATTATCATCTATTTGAGCTCTCACAGACTTACCTCACATCTCTGTGTGATGAGAATGTTAGGCGGCTCCTGGGCCTTTTCCAGCTCTAACATGCTCTGTCTATTAATTTTTAAATAACGTCATTCAGAATCCAAATTACATCTGCAAAGTGGTACCTTACGTTTGCCGTTACATTTCTGTGTGTTGGTACGTTTTTGCATAATCTTTCACTTGATTGTCCCAGAATTTCTCAGGTCTATCCCCATTTTCTGGAGAGGAGGCTTGGCCTGGGAGAGTTTCAGTGACTTGCCTATCACCATAGCTAAAGGAAGCAAAAGAACTAAGACAAGGCCATTTAATTTTTTTCCGTGTTCTTTACCTGCAAAGTGTGTTTTGCATAAAGAGGCACTCGGTTCGTAAATGGTGTAAAATTTAATGAAGGCAACTGACTGTCCTGAGAAAGTCATTAAACCCCCATGTCATCTCTAATCAAAAGGCTACCACCCTTCTATTATTTCTTTATTACAACATTTTATTTTTATTTCTTCAACTTAAATGGGAACCTGAGCGCTCATGTGCCACATGTTAAAGATTCTAAATCAGTGATTTATGCTTTGAAAATGTGATTTTTTTCCATCTTTTTTTTTTCTTTTCATGTATGCTGGTCAGATCTACAGGGTCCCTCTTTGAGTACAAAGGGGAGACATCAGAAATGAAATCGGCACATTCTAAAGGCTCTGTCCTCTTCTCCATGTATTTAGAAATGGCAAAGAATACAAGAGGTGCTGAACCATAAAATAATGAGACTCCTTTTCTTCTAAGAGTTGCCCAAACTCTTATTCCACAATCGCCAACTTCATATCTAAATAAATAATGCCTGTTTGTATTTTACTTTTTGCTCTTTGCATCAAACACCCATTGGCATGGGGGATCATGAGAATTGTGCCACCCAAAGAAAATCTACCAATTCCTTTAGTAAGATATTCAACTGGATCAAAAAATTGGAAAGTTGGTGAATATTTCATATTGTGGGTTTTCAAAAGCTACTTTTGTGTGCATAAAAAGCCTTTCTTAAAGCTGTTCATTTCAATTTCCTTTTTAATTTCCTCACCAGCACCACTTAATTACCCGTGCTACCTCCTAGACGTGCTTACAAGATGGGCTTAAAAAATTAAGTCAGAGTGATGTTGTCTCAGCTGTAAATGGGCCTAGCATCTTGTTTTTATCTGGCTTGAAAATATGGAAGCAGTAAAATAAAACCACACTCTCGGAGAGGAACTTCTGTAATATTCAAATCATAGTGTCAGTCACATGTATTGTTCACATTCTTCAGAGCTCCCGAATTACTTGAAGGTATCCTCAGTATCTGAGCAAGTTATTTTCTGCCCACCACAGAATAAAAGAGAACCAACCAGAGCTTGCCTTTCTCTTTGGCAATATTTTTTCTCTAAAGGATTTCTTGACACTCTCTTTAGTTCTTGACTTCCAGGGATATTCCCGACAAATCTCCGGAGATGTATTTCAGTGCCTATAGTAGTGTCAAGAGCATGAAGCCACATGCCCAGATGCTATGACCTCACATGTGATTGCCTGTAAAGCACTCGATAAAGTGCTTCAACTGCAGCCTGCCTGGGGGCTTCCGGAACTTATATTACACAGCTCTGAAAGGGTGTGCTTTGAATTGGGACCATGTGAGTAGTTCTGATCTATAGTCCACCCAGTCTCGAAAACTTCTGGGCAGTATTGGGTCATGAGTGACCACAGGAATGAGAATATTAAACATCATTTCAAAATCATGTAGTATCCTAGGAACATATCTTAGGTTCATTGTAGCTTTTTATGCTTTTGTAAAGACCTACAAAGTACGTTGTAAATATGTAGTTATCTTTGCATTCAACGTTTCAGTGGGAATTAGTTGCCTAAGAAATGATAGAAGACAATAGATAATTTATTCCCTCTTTAGAAATGTTGTACTTGTTTGTTGATTTTTACTCTGGATTGGGTTTGTGGTTTAAAAAGAAGTTAATCCTGACTTTCTTAAAACCTATAGAGTTTCAGGATTTCTTAAAGACAATAGCCTTTGATACTCCAATCCAATAAAAATTTTCCACGCGTAAGTAATTTCCTGTATCCTCTTCTGCTCGAGTTCTGGGACAGTGCTGATGGCATCTAACCAGTTAACATTAAGTTGAGAGTCAACTAATTACTCAATTATGTTAACTAGTAAAAATAAAAGTCTTTATTTCATTTTCTGGACCAGTATGAAAGTGACCTAAATGTGTTTTAATGTCTCAATTCACCTTGCCTTTGTAAGTGTATTTTATTGTGTCAGTTAGTATAAGGATCCCCAATAGGACTCATAATGTCTCTTTTCCTCTAAACTTTTATACATGATAGAAATCTTATTTGGTTGCTATTGTGGATATTTACACTATTACAAATTTATGTACTATTTTCACATAATTACACAGAGATTTCTTATCTGCATTTCCTGCTAAATATAATACCTCTATAGTGGCAGTTTTTGTTTGCAGCCCTGAGAAAAAGTGGCTGTATACATAATCATCTTTAATTTCCTACTTTTCAATTTATTTTGATACACTATATGGAGATACAGATGAAGCATTTTTTTTTCTCTTTTGATTTCTTAAGTTTAGAAAAAAATATTTTATTTTGGTTGAGATGCCATAACAAGGCCTCACTGGGCCTTAATATCTTTACTTTTTGCTTTTTTATAAACTAAATACTCTCTTCAGAAATCACTAACTCACCCTGGAGTCCCTTTGATCAAGTTTTTCCTGTATTGGATAGCAACAGATTGTTTTGTTTCATACCTTGACCGGTTCTAGTCTAAGAACTCTCTGAGTCAAGGGGTACCTGAGTGGCTCAGTTGGTTAAGCATCCAACTTCAGATCAGGTCATGATCTCATGGTCTCCTGGTTTGTGAGTTCGAGTCCCACATGGGGCTCTCTGTCCCCATCTCTCTCTGCCCCTCATACTCTCTCTCAAAAAGAAATAAAGATTTTTAAAAAAAAGAACTCTTTGAGTCAAGCAAGAGTTTTAACTCCACTCTCCAACTCAACCCTCATTGGCTGAAGATGTTTCTTCTCTTTACAGTAGTTCATTTTTTGTGGCCTCTTTATAATGTGGCATATGTTATTAGGGAAGAGAAAACCCAGTGTGATGCATAAGCTAATTTCTTGGTTAGGGATTTTAAAGAGGACTGTCTGGGATCTGATCATTATCTTTCCAGATGCCAGCTTTGTTTAGTAACACTAAATCTTTATTATAGCCTGAGACTCAGTTCTTCTATTTGAGTATTACTATTTTTGGACAAAAAAAAAAAAAACCAAAAACAACTAGATCAAGGCAGAGTACCTATGATACATATATCCAAATGTGGCAGCAGTAACAGAATCATCATCATTATCACAGCTAGTGTTTGACAACTACTTTATGCCAGATACTGTGCTATGGGTATTTAGTATAATTTAATACTCATTATCTTGTGTAGGCTTTCAGTTCAGGTTTAGAGAAACTAAGTAACTCTCCTTTCTTTGAATATCTAGAAAGTATGCAGGCCAAGATTCTAACTCCAGTCTCTCTGACCCCAAAACCAGGTACTTAATCTCTTGGCCACACTCTGTCTATAAAAAGAGGTATCAGTTGTATCAGATAACTCTCATCAGCCCAGAAATTAGGGCCGGAGGTGTTTTATACCATTCTGAAAATTTCAGGTGCGTTTTGATATTTTCTGTCATATACCCAGACTTTTCCCTGAAGTTGCTTTGTGTATATAGGGCATAATAGTATTGGAGAATAGTATTGGAGATAAAGCTCATTTCTAGAAATCTACCCTATAAATTCTGATTTGGTGGCAGATTTCTAATGCCATGTATAATCTTGGAAAATTATTGATATTATATAGAATTGGCATCTTACCGCATTTCCTGAAGGCCACACACAACCCTACACCCCTTTTCTGATATTATTTCAAGAGTCTAGTGATCAAAGTTTTCTAAGCCATTATCTTAATGACTAGGATGATGATGAAGGTACAAAAATCACTGGTTCCCAAATTTCTCATATATTTCAATAAACATATGATTAGATCAGTTATATTAAAAACCTAATGTTTAGTAGAAAATCAGTATGGTGCATGAAAGAATTAAATGGAAGAAGATATATTTGGGTGGCTTCTTCAAGGGCTCTTATATGTAGCTTTCATACCATATAGTTGTTGTTACTTAGGATACACTTGGAATTTGTGAAGGATCTGATTGGAATTTCTTCCAGGTAATTACAGAACATGGGTATTTTTAAATTTTTTTTTTCAATTTTCTTGATGTTTTTTATTTATTTTTGAGAGGCAGGGAGAGACAGAGCATGAGTGGGGGAGGGGCAGAGAGAGGGAGATATAGAATCTGAAGTAGGCTCCAGGTTGTTTTTTTTTTTAATATAATTTATTGACAGATTGGTTTCCATAATACACCTAGTGCTCATCCCAACAAGTGAGGCTCCAGGTTCTGAGCTGTCAGCACAGAGCCCAACGTGGGGCTTGAACCCACAAACCATGAGATCATGACCTTAGCCAAAGTCGGACGCTTAACCAACTGAGCCACCCAGGTGCCCCCATGTATCTATATTTTTAAATTTTATTTATTTATTTTGAGAGAGAGGCAGTGCAAGTGGGAGAGGGGCAGAGAGAGAGGGAGAGAGAGAGAATCCTAAACAGGCTCCGAACTGCCAGCATGGAGCCTGATGTGGGGCTCGCTCCCCTGAACCATGAGATCATGACCTGAACCGAAACCAAGGGTTGGATGCTTAACCTGCTGACCCACCCAGGCACCCCCAGAACGTGGGTATTTATTTTGATTTTAAATACTGACCCATTAAGTCTTCATAATCATAAGACAAGATCACAGACAAAGTAAGAAGAGCTTAAAGTTGCAGGTTTCAGTCTTTCATGTGAAAAGTATCCCTTTCTGATTCTTTGACCCCATCCTTGGTGTCTACCTTCCCTTCCGTGGTCTTATATTTTTATAACTAAAGCTCTTTGTTGATTTCTCCAACAATTTTCCTGGCCTACTTTAGCAATCCTACTTCTTCTCTAAGAAGATAAATTAGAGGTTAGAATATATCACATTGTAATGATACTTAGGTCCCTGCCATTCTTTCTTTTTTTTTTTTTTTTTTTAGGTTTATTTATTTATTTTGTTAGAGAGGGGGAAAGGGGCAGAGAGAGAGGGGGAGAGAGAATCCCAAGCAGGCTCTGTGCTAAGAGATGTGGGGCTCGAACTCATGAACTGTGAGATCAGGACCTGAGCCAATACCAAGAGTTGGTCACTTAACCAATTGAGCCACTCGGTAGCCCAGGTCCCTGACATTCTTATGTAGGGTGGGCATCAGAATTATCCCAAGGGTGTCAGTGGGAGGGAAGACCACATTGTCAGGTCAAGGCCACATGCAAAGTGTGCTGGAGATCACACAGTTCTGACTCATAGGTCACGCTGACTTACCTGGGGCATATGGGTCTGTGGAAATTCTTTGTGACTTTTATTTTAACTTGTTACTGTTGAGGCAGAGTAAAAAGCTTTTTTCGTAGGCTTCTGAGCAGGTTGCTGACACTGAGTGTCAGGGACCACAAGTTCTAGTCTCAGCTGTAATTTCCTTTATGATCTTAAGCAGTTCACTTGGAGAAATAAAATGCCTTATTTTGAATATACAAAATTGTATTGATTCCTTTTATATCCTGCCTGCTTCTTTTAAGCGGTTTTAAAATTTTTTCAAAGCTCTTTTAAGATGTTTTATGGCTGCTATTTTATTTATAGTGAGAGATCCAGGTTTCAAAAGTTAAGAGGAAATGCTACACTTTTGAAAAGGGTTTCAGAAAAACTGGTTTGGTGACTATAAATCTTAGTTTCTCCAGCCATCTCCCAAAAGGCCCAGAGTTGCTGCCTTGTATCATTTCTTTCAGAGAAATGATTTGGTTACTTTGGGATTTTTAAAAATGTTAATTGCATGTATTGAAATGAGTCTCTGATGAGTGATTTGACAAGGTAGTTGTGGTGACCAGCTACTTCTGAAAAATCTTCGTGTTATTTGGAGTGTGGATACTTTTGAGATTAAGAACTCTAATATGTAGTAGTTGGGTAGTTTTACCTGAAGACCTGTGTGTAAAGATGTTTCACAGATGCAGGTGCAATCATCATTTGATGTAGAATTTTATGGATTGTAGATTCTAGTCTACTTCCTGGGCTAGATGTAAATTAGCCATCTCTGCCCTTGAACACTTCCACCGTGGGCTCGTGTGACCTTCTCCTAGGACGTCTTGATATATTGTGATTCTATAACATAGCTTCTTTTAATGAGGCACCCCAGTCTCTTCGGCCCCCATCTCCCAACTGTTGGATTCCTTGCTCAGTGTTACACTTAGAAAAATATTTGTGTACACCCAGTGAGAAGGTCTGTTTTGGCTTTAGTGATGGAGTGCCTGAAGCTGGAGTCCACGTTCAGGTAAAGTCGTAACAGGAGTGAAAAGTGCAGGTGTGGAATAGTCACATCCCCAGAAAGGGTCAGCTGCATGTCTGTGCACAAGTCTAACCATGCCTATTTAAAATTATTAACTGTGGGGGTGCCTGGGTGGCTCAGTCAGTTAAGCGGCTGACTCGTGATTTCTGCTCAGCTCTTGATCTCACGGTTTCGTGAGTTCGAGCCCTGCTGGGCTCTGCACACTAACCACAGAGATTGCTTGGGATGCTCTTTCTCTCCCTCTCTCTCTTTCTGTCCCCCCGCAACTTGCACTCCCTCTGTCTCTCTCAAAAAAAATAAATAAACTTAAATAAATAATTAACTGCATCATATGTTCTCTGTAGGTAATTCTTAACTCTTTGGTTAATTTCCTTTCTCGATTGATAGGACTGCAAACTGTGTGGTAGTCTCAAAACAGATGATAATTAAATTCATGCCACTCATTATTAGGCACCTATTTTCTTCCCAGATTCCTTCAGTAGATAAAACATGATTCTGAGGGGTTCCCCGGGTGGCTCAGTCGGTTAAGCGTCCAAATCTGGCCTTCACCTCAGGTCATGATCTCACGGTTCATGGGTTCCAGCCTTGCAGCAGGCTCTGCGCTGACAGCTGTGGAGCCTGCTTGAGATTCTTTTTCTCTCCCTTTCTCTCTGTTCCTACCCCTCTTGTGTGCTCTCTCACTGTCTCTCTCAAAAATGAATAAACATTAAAAAAAAAAAAAAAAAACATGATTCTGGCCCCAAAGTTTCTATTTTTAGGGCCATTCACTGCAGTTATTAGAATTGTATGGAATCCTTGCATGCTCTAGCTGATGTCAAATGCTAAGTATCAGATACAGTCCCAGAAATGGTGATAAGCTTATAAGTCATTACAAGATCATAAACACGTTCGTTTTATTCACCTTGTTTCATTGGATCCCACCCAAACTTCTATAAAAAGTTCAGATGACAGTTTCCTCTCCAGCATGATCTATTTTTTTCGTGTTCAAGTCTGTGTCATAATTGTTTGATGTATTTTCAGTTACCTTCCAAACACCCCAAGAAAAAGGCATAAAGCACGTGTTCCAGGGTTACAGATACTAAACTGGCAACTTTGGCACACAGTAACTTCCAGGAACTAAAATGTCAATGTAGAGCATGTGCTTAATTTAACAGCCCATAACACTGTTTTTAGAACACTGAAATACCTACCCTAAGGAAAGCTTATAAAACTCGGGTCTTTAAAGTTAGTAGATTATACCAAGTAAAAGTACACACATTCTCAAGAATATGCATTTTTGTCAGTTCCCGTTTATCCCAAGGCAGCTGAAAGGGGACATGTAAAGGCCCCAACTAGGAGTTTTGAAAAATGTACTTTTGGAAAGTTTGATAATTAAAAACAACAAAGGAGAGATGATACATTTCGGAAAATACTGTATATCTGCCAACTTCAGTATCCTAAAGACATGTGAGGACTTGGATCCCACTTCTGAGGGTAGTTAAGTTTTTTGTGCACAAATTACTTTAGTTTTTTTTTTTTTAAATGTTTTTTCATTTTTGAGACAGAGAGAGACAGAGTGCAAGTGGGGGGAGGGGCAGAGAGAGAGGGAGACACAGAATCCGAAGCAGGCTCCAGGCTCTGAGCTCTCAGCACAGAGCCTGACGCGGGGCTCGAACCCACGAACTGTGAGATCATGACCTGAGCTGAAATGGGACGTTTAACCAACTGCGCCACCCAGGCCCCCCAATTCTTTAGTTCTTATAAAAATTTATCAGTGTCTTTCGATTTTATTGCTTAGGACTAGGCCAAATAATTTGAAAGTATCTCTAATTCTTTATTTCCCATATGTAACATTTCAGCCATGACTTTATTTTACTCTTAAATATGTAATTTATAAATAGAAGCAATGTTGATAGACTTGTTTGACTCCCTTCTAGAAATAAATGACTCATTTTGGATTGCATGTGAGAGCTTCAAGCTGCTCTAAGTAACAATCAGTGACAATGAGAAAATCGTTATATTATTCATCTAGGCAGCAAGAAATTTAGGGGAAAAAAAAAAAAAAAAGCAAAGCCTGCTTCCCCAGTAACTGAGACCTTTTATTTATAATGTTGATGGCAAACTTCAGGCTTGCGTGAGTTCTGAAGGTTGAACAAAAAAGCATAGTTCTCACCCCCACGTTTTGTTTTTGTACCTTGTCATATACTATGTACACTGTTGGTCATTTGAATGTAACTGAATGTACGTTAATGAAAAAAGACATCTTAAATTTTAATATAAATTTACAAAGGATTCTGACGTTTTTCTAGATTGATTTCTCTATGCGTTATTTCTTATTCACTCAAAATACATGTGTTTGCTTTAAAAATGGTGTTTTCCTTTCGAAAGAAATCCCCTGGAAAAGGAACATCTCTGTTTTCTCTTAAATGCAGGAAATCAACATCACCCCTGGCAGTTATCTTTCCTCATAATATGGGCCAGTAAAAGTGGTGGAATTTTGACCCAAATGATCTGTGAACCCTTTGCTGGATGAATTCGGTGCCCATTGCTGCCCTCATTGTTTTGAAACTGAAGAGAAGAACAGGGGTGGAGGGAGGAAAGCACGTTTTTAACTTGGAAATTATTTAGACGTGCAAAGTTTGTTTCCCAATGAGGAAAGAGCTTTGTTAGCAGTGACTGCCCAGATCACATGATGCAACCTTTTGACAACTGAGTGTCTGCTGGAGACGTCTGTGAGAGATGACCTTTTGACCTAGGAAGGAATGCTGTGAAGGTGGGGAATGTACTCTCAGCTCAGGCCCCGAGAGAACATGGAAAACAGTCCCAGCCACTAAGCTCCCAGGAAGGATCCTAGCTTAGTTTTAGTTTTGAGTTTGCTATTAGATGATAAAAACTTGAAGGATTCTCCTGAAATTGGTCCAGACCTTTACTATTACTCACACCATCTGAAGTGGAGTTAAAAGCAGCAAACGACAGGCGTTCCCTTATAAATGTATATTGCAAGTGTGTCGAGAAATCACCTGTGTTCTTTCCACCAGCTCATGGCTGGCACATATGTCTTTGACCTGCTTTCACGCAGGGAATGAAGCCTATGCACGTTGGTGTGGGGGCCTAGATGAGTGTGTGGGGATGCAGGGGGTGCGGGGCAGGTAGAGAATGAATCCATTGCTCTAAAAGCATTCTCAGTAGCAGCGATCTTCGTAGAAACAAAAATCCATTGTGCGGGGCTGTAATCTGAGAAACTTTCTGTTATCACGCTTGTTCTACTCACCAACATTGATCCCAGTACATGTGACCCTTTGAAAAGGAGCACCATGTTGGCGATTCCTCTTATTACTAAATACCATTGTGTTTACAATGGCCATTTATATATGGTTACACTCCACGCCCGTTTGGTTAATAGGCGTTCCCAAACTCCCTCATGCCACCTGACCGGCACAGCATATAGACCTTGGCCTCTCAATTACTCTCTTTGCCCTGTCTTCTGACGTTCCTTGATGTCCTCTATGAGAACGAAATAGGGAGCTTAGCGTGGCTGAAAACAGGGTAGCACAAATTCTATGGTGGAATGAGGGGGAGGGGGGACAAAAATGCCTGGCAAAAGCCTTGAAGAAAATAGGTTACTTTATTTTATTTTTTCCCCCCCAGCTCCACAATATGTCTGCATGCTTTAGCACTGATTTCTCAGCTAGTTGGGTCCCAGGAGGCCCCATTGAGCCCTGTACAGCTCAGGGAGTTGCAGCTGTAGAAAATGGGGGAAAAAAATGTAGTTTGTATGAATTGTTCTTTACCTTGGTTTGGGTTCAGAATAGCAGCTGCACTCCGACTTTGTGTGTGACAGCACAAAGGCCAGCAAAACTGAAAAGCAAGTCAGCAAGTAGAGAGACAAAAGCAGCGATCAGCTAATAGAGCTCCACATGGCCTGACTAATTTATGAGAAAAAAACTGTTCTGTTCATTGGATCAGCACTCTGAGGAGGCAGGTGGAATTGTAGGAAGTTTTCATTGACTCTCCTGAGCAACTAAGGACGCCACGAGAGATTCTCCTCAGTTTGAACTTTATCAGGGTCTACGCTTAATCAATAGAGTATTGGAAAAAGAATTAATTACTAAAGCAGAATAAAACAGCTGCATTTTAAACTAAGGATCCATCAATTCAGTAATCTTCCAGTTACAGGCTAGGTGCCGTGAGGATTTGAGTCTATGTAATGAGGAACCCGGGGAGTTTCCTCATGAACAGGCTGGGAATTCACATTAACCTATTTCAGCTATTTGTCATGAGTACAACTCATTTCTCCTCTCCTGCATTACAATTTGTATTTTATGTACTGTGGAACCCACGAAATTCCCACATTCACGGGAGGGAGCGCGTGAAGGCGGAAATCACTGTCACCCTGAGAAAGAGCCTTAACCTTGCCCGGCCTCCTGATTCTCCAGAGCTGTGGCAGGAGGGCAGGAGCGGTTAGGAGCCCGAACCTGCTCCATTGTGTTCCAGGTGGGGGTCAGGGCCCCGCCTGTTGAAGACGCGCTGGTTTGAACCCAGCCTGGAAATGTTTCATCTATAATTTCCATAATGGTGGATTTCAAGGAGGGCTGAGGAGGGTTATGGGAGATGAATTAGGTTTTTAGTGAGCTCATTAGGAAGCCAAACAGAGTTGAGACGGTGAGGCGGTGAGCGGGGCAGTAATCAGTTCTGCTCGCTTTGTTCCTTGCCTTCGGGACATTTCTCGAAAACTTCGTGGCGGCGGGGGCGGCCGCGCCTGTGCTGAGCAGAGGCTGCCGTCCTGGCGGCTGACTTGTTGATTTGTAAACCTCTTAATTCATTTTTTTTTGTTCAATTTAATCTTTTCTTTCTGAAGGAAAATTAGTTGAATGTTAGCCCTCTTTGCACTATTCACCTCTTAAATTATGCCCATTTTGAAGAGCTTGTTATGCCTGAATAAACATGAAATGACTTGGCATTTTCCCATCAGAGGCACACCCATTTTAACACCATGTATTTACCATTCCTGGAAATGTCTCATTAACTTCTGAAAATCTGCGAGCATGATATTTTGGGCTACTGTAACACACCTCTTGGCAGTCACAGAAGGCAGTTTGGTTAATGCCTCATAATATCCATTTTTATTCTCAACATGAAGAAAGACTCTCTATAGAAAATTGATGCAGTTTGCTCTGCTAATTTTCATGCTCATTCCAATTAATTTAACATGACCCAGATTTTCTTCCTCGGGCTCATCCTGACTAATTAGTAAAGCAACACCTAGAACAAGTTATGTTTAATAACACTGAGGAACACTAGTTGTGAGTGATTTTGATGCTAATAAAGATATTCACTGATGGGACAGATATTTTATGTCAATTATGGTATGTAATTTAGAAGTCCCAATGTGCTGGTTGGAGTATGGAGAGGCTAGCAAATCACTACGGGAGATAATAGTGTTTTTATGACTCCTGCAGCACCTAAATTACTGGTTGGGCCAAATACTTTATGATTATTAATTATTATTATTACTACTGTTGTTATTATTATTTGTTTTTTTGTAGAGCTAGCAGGCGTTAGTGAGTCCTGGAAATACAAGGGGCGGAGTTGTTGCATTACAAACCTGACCCAAACTCACTGGGCCTGAGCTCTCAGTACTTACTGAACCTTGGCGAGAGAAGAAAAGCAATCACGGGCATCAGAAAGCAGCATTTGTTCAAGGGGAAGGAGTGGTTTCTCCACCTCTGTGGTCGGGGTTCTTTTATCACATTTTTGTCAGCGAGATGAATCAATTTTAGCACTTGCCCAAAGTTGAAGGTGGTTAGTGGCAGTGCCGCTGGTGAAAGGTTTCCAAAGTCAAGTAATGTCTAGATCAGGATTGTTCAAGAGCTCTCCACTTTTTCACAAGGAAGACAAGGCACGGTAAGTCTTCCGGAATGAAAAACAAAAACAAAAACAAAAAACACAGGGAAGAATTATTATGTGTCATCCTTTTTTGTTTTTTTCTTTCAGTTTTTTTTTAGAGTTTATTAGTGTATTTTGAGAGAGTGAGCGGGAGAGGGGGAGGGGCAGAAGGAGAGGGAGACAGAATCCCAGCAGGCTCCGCACTAGATGCTGAGCTTTAACTCAAGAACCCGAGAGGTCGTGACCTGAGCCGAAATCAAGGCGGATGGTTAACCGCTGGAGCCACGCAGGTGCCCCCTGTCATCCTTTGAACAAACACTAATTCAGTGCCTGTGCTGAGGCGGGCGCTGCTCTATCAGCGTTGGGAATACCAGGCGATAGGATGGCCCTAGTGCCTGACGGCGTTGCGCTCCCGGCCACGGTAAAAAGTTAATTTCCCGCGATCTTAGCTTGATAGACCACAAACATTTTAGCTAACTGAGTGATTCAATAGGGCATAGGAATGTGGAGAAGCTTTATGTGGAGAAGCTTTATGAGGACAGGAGATTCTGGGTAGGTGGGCTCGGAAGTCCCAGGGATAGCTGTCAGGGGAAGCAGCCTCTTGTTGCGTGTGAAGGGCGTGGGTGTGAACTCCGGCTCTTCCACTTATCACTCACGTGACCTTGGGCAAATCATGCAACCTGTCTAAGCCTCGGTTTCTTCATCTGGAAAAGGAAAATCAACCCGGATAGGATGCTGAGAATTCAGTGAGGTAATTCATGGAAAGTGCTTCACAGACTGTCCAAAAGAGAGTAAGTGCTCAGGACACGTTGTATTTTATTAACGTTGCAGTTGATATTATAGGAAAGACAGTGAACATTTCTTCACCGTCTCTACATAAAATATAGTTTAATCATTTCTCAATGCTAACAACTATTGTTGAAGTTTGAAATGAGAGCGGACAAGTACTCTTGTCCTCAGAAAAAGGACAAGTTCCTTTTTCTGAACAGTACAAACGGGCTTTTTGCCCAGGTCCCTATTTAAAAACACAGCAGTCTCCCATATCCTAATTGTTGGTACGTTTTAAGGTATAACTTTACTGGCTTCTCATATGTTAGGGCTTCCATTGTTAGTATTTATTTCCACTTTGCCTTTTTATCTATTTGATATGAAAAGACAAAAATAATTGGAGGGATTTGTACCAGTGAGGCATATTGCTAAAAACAAATTGAAGACTAGAAGAAACAAAAGAACCAAGTTAGGATTGATAGTAAAATTGGGAATATTGCTTTATGAAATTGCCATTTTGGTAGGTTAAAAATGGTAAATATTAGCAATTTCAGGTGGTTCAACCGAATATTCCTAGGCCTTAAGTAATGCAAAGTACTTTAGGTAAAGCAAGGAATTAGCAAAATGTTATTAACCATACTTGCTTTACCTGTTAAGTGGGAATAATAGTATATATACCCTTTATATTTTGTTACGGTGATCAAAAGTTAGAAAAAGTAATTTGAAAGCTGAAAAACCCTAATGTAAATACAAGATATTTTTATCGAAGATCACACATTTCTAATTTTAGGACACAAGTCTCACAGCTACTAGTAGGTATTTTTTTAGTATTTGTGGATGATGTATAGAGGGTGTCAGCTTTACTTTCTACCAGAATATTACACTAACTATAGAAAAACTACTTTTTAGTGGGAGTTCTATGGATATAAGATATATTTTCAAAATAGAACAATCCTATAAGTTATATAGTTCTTTTCCTATTTCTGGTCATTTAAATAATACACTACTTTTGAGAATTTCTCATTTGCTTTAGAATCTTCAAATTTTAATATAAAGTAACACTCAGGGTAGAGATAGTTGAGGAAGTCCTTACCAATTTTGGTAGATCTGCGTGATGTAAGTCGGACATTTAGTGATGCTAAGACCCTCTGTTAGGAATAGTTTTACAATTATGAAATGAAGTCGGTCACCTCTTCAGTGATTACTGACTGCTGATAGAAATTGTGTTGTACTGGGTCAGCACTGAATTCCTCACTCAAAAGGTGTCGAGTCAGCTGGTTTTTAATTTGTTATCTTCTCAAGAGTGCGTTCACCGCCTTTATCACGGAGAAGAATGACTCCCTAGCCTAGTGTGATCAAGATCCGGAAATCCGCTGCATCAGCATATTAAGGTGGGACCGCTCTTTGATTGGCGGCTCTGAGATCTGGTCTGAGAGCAAAGAGGCCAGTTCTCTCATAGGCTGGCTTGCACAGGTATATGCATAAACCTAGTGAGAGGGCAGACCCTTGCCTTTTCCTCCTGGGAAACAGTTGAGCAACTCTTCCTCTTAAACAATGATCTTTACCACTCTGCTTTATCAGTAAAAATAATAAAGTTCACACGGGTGCCCCTCCAGTTGAGTGGTCTGTCTGTATGACAGAGCATGGGGGGGTTGCGGGTACAATGGTAAACTGACAGTTGTGTGGTTTACAGCTCCTTGCCTTGCTGGGATGAGATGATGCCAATCAGGTGTGGTAGTATTTCCCCTGTGGTGGCAAATGTGGCCTTTTGCTTTTGTGCCATTTTGAAGTATGAGTTCTGGAAGGCTGAGGGAGAGATTACTTTTCTTAAGCAAACGTGTTTTTCAGACAGTGGTGACTGTACTTTCATATTTTATTTTCATGTGAATGAGTCATTAAAAAGAAATGAAAGAAGGAAGGAAAAAGTAAGAATGTAATGAAACTAACTCTTTTTGGTTATCTGATATGAACCAAATACCACTTATCTCAAAATTCACATGAGTCACTTGGCCGTGGTCAGGCATTAGTAAGCACCACTTACCCAGGGGCAAAGCCATAAGACACTGTTCCCCCCCCCCCCCAACATTCTACTTTGTAAAAATATGAATTCCATTCCATATGGGAAAAGAAACTATGAAAGTATAGTTCATTGGGGTGCCCGGGGGGAGGGGTGTTCATTCAGTTAAATGTATGACTGTTGATTTCAGCTCAGGTTGTGATCTCATGGTTCGTGGGATTGAGCCCCAGGTCAGGTTCCACACTGACAACCTGGAGCCTGCTTGGGATTCTCTCTCTCTCTCTCTCTCTCTCTCTCTCTCTCTCTGTCTCTCTCTGTCTCTCTCTCTCTCTCTCTCTCTCTGCCCCTTCCCTGCCTGTGCACCCACATTTCCGAATGCACACTCTCTCTCAAGATAAATAAATAGATTTTAAAAAAAGAAAAAGTATAGCCCATAGACTTTAGCTGAGGATCCAGGTCTGTTACTGACTAACCATGTGACTTTAGGCAAGTTTCTTATCGTGTCTGGCATCACTTTCAGAAAATAATAATAATTAAAATACTGAACTCTGAACTGTCGTATGGATGTGGTGATACTTATTGTACCTGGCACGTACTAGGTGTTCTCCAAATGTTACTTCCTTTCTCCATTTGTATGAGGGGTTCAGGGATTATCTCAAGGTATGGAGCTGTCTGGCAAGGGTTAATATTAATTCTGTATTTCCCATTCACTTTTAATTGTAAGGGTGCTCAGAGTCTCTCATGAGTGGTGTCATTTTCCTCTGAGATTGACTAAGATCTCCAGTGTGAGACCTTCTTGAAATGAGGAGGAATGGGTTAATACTGTATTCCCCAAAAGAGTTTTTAAAAGTAGCTTAATAATAATTATTTCTATTACCTTTTGGATTATTATTGGTACTTCTTTTTTTTTGAAACGTGAATAGTTTTTTAACAGTATTTCTCATAATGAGGTTTGGCCAATGGATAAATATATTTTTTTTAAGTTTATTTATATTGAGATAGGGTGCGCATGCACATGCAAGAGGGGCAGAGAGAGGGAGAGAGAATCCCAAGCAGGCTCCTTGCTGCCAGCGCAGAGCCCGACATGGGACTCGAGCCCACAAACCATGAGATCATGACTTGAGCCAAAATCAAGAGTCATATGCTTAACTGACTAAGCCACCCAGGTGCCCCTGGAGAAAAATATTTTTGAATAAAATCTACAAAGTGCATTTTGGCCATCTGCTTTACATCTTCATGAAGTTTTACAAAAATAGTATAAATCTATAGGTTTATAAATATCATGTTGAGCTTCTCTCAACAGCGTCTTTCAAATGCTGCCCTAAATCATTTCATCCATTCAGCATCTTATTGCAGTAACAGGGAGGATCCTCACTCCCATCTCTCTATATTGCATGCTGTGCTTTCCACTAAAATCCGTTCTCTGCCAAATAACAGGTTTATGGCGATTTAACTATAATCCGCCTCACATTATTTTTGTCAACTTTATTGAGGTATAATTTTCATATAAAAACTTCACTCATTTAAAGTATACAACTTCAAGTCTTGACAGTTGTATGCATTCATGAGACTAGCACTTATTATAATCAAGATACTATACATTGCCATCACCACCTGAAAGTTTACCTGTACTCCTTTTTCATCCATCCCTCCCTCTGTACCTGTCCTCAGGCCACCCCTGATCTGCTTTTGTTGTATTAGTTAGCATTTTCTAGAACCTAGTACATTTGGAATTAAACAGCATGTGGTTTCTTGTTTGGCTTCCTCCATTTGGCTTAATGACTCATAATGTGATGTAACAGGTTGTGTGTATCAGTCGTTTGTTCTTTTTTATTGCTGAGTAGTATTTCAGTTTATGGATGTACCACATTTTGTTTGTCCTTTCATACTAGTTCACTTTAAGAAATAACTAACATTTGTTGATGCTCCTTGACCATATGAGGTACTGTGTGAGGCTAGATGTCATGTATAAAGTTTCTAAGCTGGTCGCTAAGAGTAAAGCATGTGGTACGAGGTAGAGAGTTAATAAATAATTATTACTTATTATTTAATTTTCACAATTAACCTATTGAGTATGTGTAATTCTTCCCATTTCGTTGATGAGGAAAACTGAGGTTCAGAAGGTTAATGTCTTGACCAAGATCACATTCAACCTGTAAGAAATAGATTTGAAAATTCAATACAAAATCTTTGTTGTTACTCGCCAACTCATGCTTCTTTGATCACGTCACCACTTTTCCCCGAGGACATGTGTCTCTGTGGTTATACAGGGAGGGGAAGAGGGACAGAGGGATGAGGAATATGTCAGATATGAGCATCTAATGTACACACAAAATAGTACAGCTGCCCAAGGAAATAGAACAAAGTCAGAAATTCAGAAAAGGAAAGATGAACCAGGTGTGTGCGTTACTTTTCCAAATGTGGGTTACCTCTGATGTTAATTGTTTATTTCAGTAAAGTTGCTTCTTCTAGACAGCATTTCTTACAAGTTAGTGCCTTTGAAATTTATAAAACATCAGGGCACCTGGCTGGCTCAGTCAGTAGAGCATGTGACTCTTGAACTCAGGGTCATGAGTTTGAGCCCCATGTTGGGTGTAGAGATTACTTAAAAACAACAAAAAAAGGAAATTTAAAAAAATTTTTTTAAAAAAGAAAAGAAATTTATGAAACATCAACTCTATGGGCAGTTTTCAACTCTTAGAGACCAATATGCTAAGTAGTTTCTATTTCCAAGTTTTAGATACAAACTTACAAAGAATACAGCATATTCCAAGGGATTGGAAAGGCATCCATCCATTCATTCAATAAAAGGTTAGACACGTACCATACTCCCAAGTTCTAAGAATAATATGAAAAAACTAAAAAATGTGGTTTCCTGACTTGAAGAAGTTTATGTAGAACAAATGTGAAAGAAATGTAGGAATGGTGTATATGTGCGTAAGTCATCTGGAGTTATGCTGCTAGTTAAAGTAAGCTTTGAAAGAGGTAAATAATTTGAGCTAGGGTTGTGCTATAATGCAATGGATTGAGAGTAGTTAATTTCAGTATAGAGGGTTAGTTTCAGTATAAATATCAATCTACTTTCTAGGGCACCTAGGTGGCTCAATCAGTTAAGCGTCTGACTCTTGATTTCAGCTCATGAGATGATCTCATGGTTCGTGGGATCGAGCCCCACATCAGGCTTTGTGCGCACACTGTGGAGTCTGCTTGGGATTCTGTCTCTCTGCCCCCCTCCTGCTTGTGCGTGTGCACTCTCTTTCTTTCTCCCTCCCTGTCTCCCTTCCTCCCTCCCTCCCTCTCTCTCAAAATACATAAAACTTAATTTTTTTTAAATTACAAAAAAAGATCAATTGACTTTCCATTAAAGGATATCTTTGAAACATAAACAGTATAAAATTCACCCCGAGTGTCTTTGAGTACATACATTTGTCCACGTGCAAGGTGCTGAGAAGACATCAGTAAGTAGCCTTAAAATCACATTGTTTTAAAGTAATTCAGAAACATATATGACACCTTCAAAACTCTGTTGCGAGGATTTTATATCTTTTGAGGCATGCTTTTTTTGTATAAGGGGGTAAAAATGTGTTCTTTTTAAAAAAGACCTTTATTGAGATATAATTCACATACTATATAATTTACATTCATAGAGCTGTGCAAATATCACCATGACCAATTTTAGAACATTTTTATCACCCTTGAAGAAACCCCATACCCGGTAGTAGTCATTCTCCATTCAAAGTATACTTTTAGGGGCGCATGGCTGGCTCAGTTGGTAGAGCATGTGACTTTTAATCTCAGAGTCATGGGTTCAAGCCCCACAGTGGGTGTGGAGCCTACTTTAAAAAGATATTTTATTTTATTTTAGTACACTTTTAAAGGACCCTGTGTCTGTAGTTCTTTGGTACATAGGCTATATGAAAAATAATCAATTCATATTATTTTAGATTATTTTTATTAAGCAGGCATATTATTTATTTCCTTTAGGGCTATTACATATATGTGGTAGATCCCTGCACTACATTACAAAAACTTACCTGCTTGTTCTCAAATCATAGTAATAGATTTATTTAAAACCATCAAATCAAAATAAGTGGAATGCCTAAATGGACAGGAGCTACTTTTTAAATGTTAGTAATTTAGTTTATAAACTTCTTAAGCAAAAATCCAAAGATGTGTGAAAATATTCTTTGAAAAATAAAAATGCAATTTAAAAATAATTAACAAATATTCTCCAATTCTGATGTGTTGATGATTTGAAAAGTATTCACCTAACGCCAGCTATCAACTTCATAGGTACTATTGTTCTTTTTTCTATATGTAGCTATGACTGGCTTCCTAAAAATATCCCAGAGGGAGTGTTGATAGGTATCTGAATCTAGTGGTCTCAGCGAGCATTATTATTATTACTGCTATTATTACCTAGGTGGCTCTCTTTTCTCTTAAGGTAAAGAATTTCTTTTTGCATTAACAATATCAGTTGCAAAGTTGCACTTTTATTAAAATATTCTGTTTTCATTTTATAATAATCACGAAAGTGGGAAATAATCAGTCTTTTTGTTTTGGTTGTCCGGCTGTTTGAAAATAGTGTCTGCTGATAGAAATTCACAGAGAGACAGCAGAGTAAGAATTCAAATTGATCAACTGTTTGACATCAGAAAAACGCATTGTCCCTATTTTTCTTTTGGACAGCAAATGAGATATTGGCGTACGGATCCTAAAAATTGAATGAAATCACTTCTGCCACATAAAATTATGTTTTTTGTTATTCCTCCTACCAGATTTTATTACTGGTTGATATTTAACATTTCAGTTCATAGTAAAGTATGCTAAAAGAGACCATTAGAGATAAAACCCTATAGTTAATGGTAAGATGAGGATATTAGCGGCATGTACTGAAAATACAGGCTTGATGTGGTCAATACATCCTTGGAAGCAGACTAACTATATTCTAGTTTTAGTATAAAATGTTGAACGTGTGTTTTACATAAAAGGCCTTTCGTAGGAAACGCTTTTCGCAAATACAAAGGCCGTATCTTTCCTTGAAAGACCTGTTGATTCAGAGATGTTAGCCAGCTATCTTTACGAAAACACTTTACAATGCTAAAAATAGTCCACTTCAGTTAAATATGGATATTTTAAAAAAGAAAATCCCAGTTAGACTGCAACAGAAGGACATTTTGTGTGACAATATTTTGCATGATTAAAAATTTAAACAGAATAACAGCTATTTATATTTACAGTTACATGAGAGTAATTACTAACGCAGACAAAATACTTAGAGCATAATTTAATAATGTTTTCCTCTAGCAAAGGTGCCAAAATAGCTATTTGCATAATTTTCACAATTTGTACTGAAACATAGCTAAGTGAAATTGGGAAGACATCTCTCCCCAGACACCCTTTTTCTTTTGTAGGAGATGTGGGAAAGGGAGTCATATATCATAACAACTCATTTTTGTGCCATTTCCCATAAAAATCATGACCTTTGTGTCTACCGTTAGGTGAAAGAAATGTGTTCCGTTCATACTTTCTCTTTTAGGGTCTCTCTTTCAGTGGCCAGCCTCAGCCCGACTTCAAGGCTCCTAATTATAACATTTACTGGTTCAAAGATTAACCTTCTGAGAGGCGCATTCTGGGCTCTTGGTAACATGATCAGCTTGGTCTTCTCTTGGTCTCTCTTTCTGGTTCTTTGTACGGCAGGAGGGAGATGATGGTATCTGGCACATTCCCAGGATGACTTGAAGATGGCAGCCTTGTGTGTTCAGGGCTGAAAGATTGTGGACTCTGTTAGCTGAAACACCACTCCAGGGAGGTGAACAGAACATTAGAAAAGCTTTAGCTGTAGGTAGTTAGTGCAAGGAGACTCAAATTTGAGAGCTGGGACTCGAGTGGACATTTGTCCCTGCTTTCCACCTTAATAAAATCTGAGTGTTCACTGTGGGGAAGGGCATTGGAGAGATCACTAAAAATGAATCATTAGAGTGCCCAGAAGAGCTTTATTACGATGTACTGTGAATAACTTCAGAACCTACTCTGTATTTTTATATGTGCTTGTCCGGTAACTGAGTAAAAAGTACATTCTTGTATGCTCTACCGCAGAGATTAAGCAATCTGCTGAATTATAATGGCAAAGGAATATACTTTCTTACCAGGTTCAGTCAATATCCTTTAGAGAATTCTGTGGAAAGTTAGGAGAATAAATGTCCTTTCTTGAAACATTTCAAAAAATTTCAAGTGAAGTTACATATTTCGAACGAGGGGAACCAACTTAAGTGAAGCATAGGCAAAGACTATTGGAAGCTTTCTTTCACTTATGCTCTCTCAAGGATTAGAGGGTTCCAGTCAATAAACAAAGCCATTTTATGGCTCCTGACGGGTAAATTGAGGGGACTGATTTGGTCAAGGACCAGTATGAGGATGTTTCTGTTCAACAGTTAACAGGATTCAACATGATATGGAAAATACAGGCGTGCAAAACTATACTACGACACTCACGTTGCCAGCTAAAGCCTAAAACACAGCCACATTTACATATGTGTCCATCTGTCTGTTTTTACACTTTATTTTTCCAACCAGTGGGTGAAGTGGTTTTCATCCAAGCTGCAGTCTGAATTTTTTTTTTCACCCACCACTTTGCATTATATCGTATAGATGCATATTTTAAAGTGCATGTTGTTTGTCTCTGGACACGCGTTTGCATAGCCTTGGCTGGGTTTTCGGTCCTCTGCTGGAAGGTGAGCTCCTGTTCACAGGCCCCCGCGCCGCAGCTGCCCCCACCACCCGGTCGGCTCCGGATCACCCAGTTAGGGAGCAGTTTGTGGCCTTCTCCAGGGTACAGAAATCCCCCGGGGCAGGCCTGGGTGAAGCCGCCGGGGCCACAAGCGGGGGAGAGCCAGTGAGAATGGAAGTGCTTTAGGTCTCTTCAGTGGAGAGCCTGCATAAATCCTGTGTAAATAGAGGGAGGATAACAAAGAAGGAGCCCCTGCAGCTCTGAGCATTTGGAGCCATTTGGGGCTGAATTTGCTAAATGCTGCTTATACCGCCTGAAAAGTTGAAGAGAAAGGAGCATAAAATCCCCTCTGTTTTCCCCTTTCTGCTCCAACCCCGGGGGGAGGGTGTTCAGGACCAGGGAAGCCTGAGGTAAGCCGATGAAGACTTGTTTTTTCAGTGCTCTTTTGAGTGTGAAAAAGGTGGCCTGGGTCACTGTCCTCTCTTTAATGTCGGAAACCCACACAGTTAGTAAATGTTGCATGTAAACGAAAGCATTTCATCTCTTCTGCTTCCCTCCATGCTAGTGGGCCATGAACTAGTCACTTGAAAAATCACAGAAAAATTTCACTTTAACGTGTCCAGACAGTTAAGCACAGCAGGAGAGTAAAAGAGATCAGTAATTAGCAGGTCTCACTGCTGGCCCCTCACCCCACCTCTGGCCCCTTACCCTCCCCACATTTCTGGGTCTTCAGCTTTCCCTTCCCCCAACCTGATCTGACGTGAAAAAAGGTAAATGGCATGTGCGAAAAGATTGACTTTGTGGATGGTTCTTGGAAAGCGAGGTTTGCAGGGCTTTCATCGAGAACAGAACTAGGCAAAGGCAGCTTTTCTTCCTCCTCCTCCTCCTCCTCCTTCTCCTCCTCCTCCTCCTCCTTCTCTTTCTTTTTCTTCTTCTTCTTCACCTCATTTGAAACCCTGATGCAGGTTTCTCAGTGGGATGTCCTAAATTAAACTCCTGGAAGGTAGTCCCCAAAAGAAAATAACTTTGTGCCTCTCCGAATATTTTAATCCTGTTTCCAAAGTATTATATTGAGAGAAAAAAAATAAAGAAATGACCATAGGGAATGGGTTCACAAAGTACTGTGTGTTACAGTTCCACAGCTACCTAATACTTCATCTTTAGCAGTAACGCTCTGAGTAATCTGAACAGCCTGGGCAGTGCAGAGCCCGCTGTCTCCCAGCACTCTCTTCCCGTTTGGAATAGGGCAAGTGTGAGATGGAGTTTTCATAAATAGTAGCTGACGCATGTCTCAGACACGTAAGGAGCATCTCTGAGGAGGACCACACACGTATGCAAACAGTAAAACACTGGGCACGATACCATGATACCCAGTGCTCACAGGGAACGATGGAGCCCACGGCATGGTGGCTCCTAGAACAAGTTACCAGAGCCAAGGGATCTCCTTCATGGATAGTTTCCTCAAAGGTTACATTCTCATCGGGTCCTAATAAGATGTCTCAAGGATCTTGCTACCCATGCGTCCGTTCCAGTAACATTTGAGTGTTTACCCCGTGTCGGGGCTTGGGCATCAGAAATGACACAGCCCCTGCCTTGGGAAAGTTCACAGTCAAGGAGGACAGAGAAATGACTGAAAATATAAATCGCAAAAGACAAAGTGTATATAACAGGCAAGAACAAACTGCTGAAGAAGTAGAAAGCATAGTGTACTAACTCTGTCTTGGGAACTGGAGAAAGCTTTGCAAAAGAGGTTCCTTTTTCATTGGGTTGTGGAGGCTGACTAGGAGTTTGCCTTGACAAGACTGGGAAGGAGGGGGAGTAAAAAATGAAGAGAAAGGACAACCCGAGCCAAGGGGAAAGGACTGAAGGCGTGGAATCTTGAATGATCCCTTGGCTCAGAGAAGTCTTTGAAATTCCACAGATGCTTCTATTTCAAAGTTATAATTAATTAGACATTTACATCCACAGGGATCAATAACGATCCTATCTATAGATAATGGCTATACCTGTTTGGGTAAAATATGCATCTGCTTGTTTCGTGGTTCACGTTTACTTTTAATTTTTTTTTAACCTTCATTTTTGAGAGATAAGAGTATGAGCAGGGGCGGGGCAGAGAGAGAGGGAGACACGCAACCAGGCTGTCAGCACAGAGCCCCACTAGGGGGCTCGAACTCACAGACCATGAGATCAAGACCTGAGCCAAAGTCAGATGCTTAACTGACTGAGCCACCCAGTGCCCCCATTTATATTTTAAATGTGCTGTCACCCACTGTCCCCTTGGAACATCAGTGTTACATATACAAGGCCTTACCCTTGGAGTTTGTTTCTGGGGCAGTGAGTGCTTATCCAGAAGCAAGATTCCCTTTTCATTCTCTCGTCCTCTGAGCAGGTTGAGGGAGAGGATAGAAGACGGGAGTGTGGGCTTTGGACGACTAGCACGCTGGGCCACATGCTAACTATGTGACCTTTGACAAGTCACTTAATTTCTCTGAATCTATGTTCTCTTATCTGTAAAATGGAATTGGTAATAGTTATTTCATTCATTTGCTGTGAAAATTACACGAGGATTGGAACACTGCAAGTGCCCAGTGAGAGGGACTTGTGATAATGAAGATAATGAATGCGACAGCCGTATTGATAAAGAAGAGGGGCCTGTATTCTAGAGATAGAGAAATGGGTAGAAAAGAGACCACTCTATTTAACATTAAATAACACCATCTTAAGAACTCTGTAAATTTGTGTGTGTGTGTGCGTGCACGCACACGTGTATCATTACAGGCCAAAGTATGCAGTTCATCTATAAATATATTTGGACACTTGTGTACAAATTGGTGATTTATTTGAAAAAGATACAATACAGTTTATATACATATAGGTTTATGATCACAAACATAAATATCTATGTATTCATGAATATACCTAATTCCTGGAAATAGATTGTTTAGAAAGGGTGTGTGTGTGTGTGTATGAAATTAGTGGATTTCCATTGCACACAATGAAAATGATAATGAACGTAGTGCATTTCTGTTTAGCAAAATAGGGGGTGTGAAGCCATGTTCTTTCAGATGAGACGTCTTTCTTTTTTACAGTATATATTTTGTGTGAATGTATTTAACTATGAAACCTGGTCTAAAACTTGGTGGAGGGAGAATTAAATAATGCATCACCAACTTACTCAAAAGAGCTCCAAATGCTACCAACCAACATGCGTATTTACTTGTCCTGATACAAGATTCAGAGGTCAGTTTTAGATGTTTGTTAATTGACGTTGCGGCAAATGTCGTAGCAACCTTATTCTAGCTTTAAAAAAGTGACTTTGAGGCAGGGGGCTATATTGTCTTAATCACAGTTCTGTGAAGTGTTTAATAGCGCTGCACAGAGCTCCTGAGATCCTTACTGTGTGGACAGTCAGTTCTCAAATATTTGTAGCCATCTCTAAGCCCTGAAGGTCAGTCTGGTGTCTCCACTCGGATGACAAGAAACCTGTTCGGAGAAATCCTGCGTCCCAAAGTCTGTTGCTCTACTGAGTATATCCAAAGCCCTTCAGGCACTGGCTTACTTTTGGGAGAAAAGTTTGTACATTTCTCTTTGAACCTGGACTAGCCCAGACCAACTCTAGCTCAGTCCCAACTCCTGGGCCCTATATCTAATCTCTTCTCTGCACTTAGAATTTTACCTGTGGGATCAAACCTTGCTTAGATCTGTCACTGATAACAGGGTTCAAATGAAGTAATGCTTTAAAAAGTGAAAGATAACTTACAATATTAATGTGAGAATACCAGTGGCCATAATACTGGACTTGAAGTTACCTGGATTCTAGTTCATTCTAGACCACACATAGCTGTGGAATCTTGAGACACCACCTAAACTCCTGGCCTCATTTTTCTCACTGGCAAAAGTCTGTGTTTTGTTTTGTTTTGTTTTTGTTTTGTTTATGGAGAGGAGTGGAGTAAGTAGAAAGGTATAAGACGATGGACCTTCTTGGTTGCTGCATTGTAGTTCTGATAGGGCAAGAGGGCCACATCCTGGTGATATCAGACTCATCATGGCACATCATCACTGTTGATATCATTGCTTTATTCCAAGCCAAGAAATGGATGCCTAAAATATAGATAGATTTTTGGCTAAATGGAATAAGACAATGTGCCAATGAAAGGAAGTGATGTCCTTTTGCCTGCGTAGTTTTTATGACCTACAGTTGTATGGATTGGGAATTTCTGCTTTAGAATCATCTGAGGATTCACTGGATACACAGCTATGGATATGGATTTTGCCTGTACCTGGATACCCATTACCATGGATATCCCAGGATTTAGCTTCCTACAACTAATACACTGTCTCAGTATTGGTCTTTAGGTAGGTGTAGATTGGGGCTGCTTTCCAGAGCAGTGCCCTGTTCTGAGCACAGTATGCTCAGCTGTGGAAAGTATGTGTGATTTCCTCCAGAGCCTGGGTGTAAATCCAGCCACAGATGCTCTCAAAATACCTCAGAGTCTTAAAACAGGAAGAAGACCCAGGGATTAGAGTCAGGCCTTCAGACAGCAACCGCCAAGGGTAGCAGGTTTAGGGGGTCTTCAATGTGTTCTTCAGCAGCGCTTCTTACACTTGGGTGGTCATTAAAATCACTTGGAACACTTGGTAACATTCAGATTATTAGACCCCACTCCGGCGACTCAAATTCAGTAGGTCTGGGAGGGTCCAGGGATATGCATTGCTCACCATTTCTTTGCCAGTGCTAAAGCTGCCGGTCCATATTCTGAGACCCAGTGTTCTAGAACTTTTTCTTCCTTTTTATCTCTCATCACCAGAAGGTCAGGATGGGGCTACATTCTGTTGGCCAGTAGATGTGATAGAGAACATAGTGAGTGTTCTGTAGTGAGTAAGGCCCGGGCCACACTGTAGTTGCTCCCCATGACCACTGACCCCATGTATGGGAGTAGAATAGACTTGTGACTACCTACCTGTCCTTTAGGTTGCATTTTCTTTCAAATTAGAAGGTCATCTAGTTCAGTGGCTTCCAAAAGCCAGTTTGAGAACCAATGCTAGGCTGGTTGTATAAACAAACCCAAGGAGCTTGTTAAAAATATAAATTCCTTGTCCCTGCCCTGGGATATTTTGATTCTATAAATATAGGATAAGGCCTAGAGACCTGTGTTTTTAACAATCTCCCCTGATGGTTTAATCCACTTCTGAGTTGTCTATCTATAGGCCTTAAATATTTCTTTCCATGGTCACCCACAATACATTGAAGTAATGCACCACTCTTTGAGTATCTTTGCCCCCGATTTAGACTGTGCCCTTAGAGAAGGGATTAGCAACCTTTTAGAAGAAGAATTAAATTATTTTTTGCTGTGGTTTTTCACAATCAGAGAGGTGGCAATCCTAGTGGGATGGCTGGTGGTTCAGCCCCTCAAAAAGGCCCCAATGCACCCGGAGTTCTTTTAAGAAGCACCATTCCTGGCATGTTAGAAGTGGCTGTGTGCACACAGGCAACCCAGCCCCTTAGGCACTATAATGAGCGCACTTGCCCCAGTTTGGGATTGTCAGAAAGAGGAGAGGGTCCTCGAATAAGTTCATGTGTGAGTTCAGCTGTTCACTCACCCAACAGACAATCACTGGGTTCCTGCTCCAGGTCAGACACAGAGGTGTGCTCTGAGGATAAAAAGATAAACAAAAAACAGTTCCTGCCCTCAGGATTCCACACTTTTGAATCTTAACTTCAGATGCTGAGATGGACGCTATCACCTCATACACCTCCTTTGACTCACACATCTGTGCTGGTGTATATAGCCTTTTTGGCACAGAAACTCATGTGGCACAGGTGCCAAGGATTGCCAACTATCTTACACACAGCCTTAAAACAAGAAAATGATGTTGACTTTAAGAGTCACTAACTCGGGCATCATCTGCACAATTTTATTTTAGGTTGCAGATCACACAGTTTTCTTTCGAACTGTTTCTTTATGCTCTTATTCCTCCACACTGGAGTTGGTTCACAGTCCGTTGGAGCAAAAAAAAAAAAATGTTATTTATTGTGTTGTTTGGAGAGGGAAATTCTGCTCTTTAAGGAAGTACAGACACTAATATTATTTTTATTTATTTATTTCTAAAATGTTTATTTATTATTGAGAGACAGAGAGAGACAGACCGTGAGCAGGGGAGGGGCAGAGAGAGAGACACAGAATCCGAAGCAGGCTTCAGGCTCTGAGCTCCGAGCTGTCAGCACAGAGCCCGACACGGGATTTGAACCCAGGAACCGCGAGATCATGACCTGAACCAAAGTCAGACACTTAACCAACTGAGCCACCCAGGCACCCCCGACACTAATATTAATTTAAAAAATCTAATGTCCAGTACCTACTTATTATAAAAACAGACACATTTTTCTTTACAATTATTTGTTAACACTGGATCCAATTTCAAATATTTTACAATACATAAAATGGACTGCTTTATATTAAAATTCATGTGATGCTCCTGCCTTTTTCCAGTTTCAGTCATCAAAGAATGCTCAATCTATATATTTTTTTTCTTTAGCTAGATAGTTTGAAGGTGTTACCAGCCCTCTTTGCTTTTAAACAGGAGAAAATGCACTGTGGAAATTCCGTCTCTCATTTTTAAGGTCATTGATTGGGTTAAAAAGACAAATGCCTTTCTTTCTTTCTTTCTTCCTTTTTTTTTTTGGTTGAACTTCCTTCAATTAAGCCATTAACCTTTTAAAATAAGTATATTCAAAAATCTATCAAAAAAAGCTAAATGAGATTTTAACAAAATCCTGACAATTTCAGCTTAAACATATACACAGAAACCATATGTGCTTAGGAAGAAATATATACACACAGGCATTGTTTACAGTGTGTGTTTTTATATTTGGAAGACATTGAAGGAAGAGCCATTCCATACATACATTATCCACAGTGTACATCCAGATAGCCCACATAGATTTTTACATTGAGAGACAAAGATATCTTTATCCACGGTAGGTAGACAGACAGACTGACTGACTTCAAACTTGGACTTGCAGTGTGGGTTTTTTTTTCCTCATCTCCGGGTACTGCTTTTCAAAATTGCCTCGGGCTACAGAACAGCACCTCAGATCCCCAAGGCCCACTGCCTGGCTCCTAATAGCCACTCTCCATCTGTGTCACATGAACAGCTGATGAGATCGCTCCAGCGTCTGTATTTTGGAGAGCACATCCACCCAGGTTAAAATGCTAGGGTTGCCAGGGAGCAGTCAGAAGCCATTAGTGTGGGTGAGAATTTGCCTTGCAGCAGTTCCTTGGCATGGTGGAAAGCGTGTACGCGTGTCCCTGCTCAAGCTTGTGTGTGTGTGTGTGTGTGTGTGTCTCCTTGTGCAAGCGACCCCTAGTATACACGGGTGTGCAGATGAAGACAGATGTAGGTGAAGACTAGATTCCATATATTCAGTATTCAAAAGTCAAATGCCTTTTGTTTCCTTGTACTCTGATTAGTTCTTTGACTATTTGGGGTCCCTTTGACTCTTTTTTTTTTTTTTTATCATAACAGACGGCAAAGAAAAAGAGAACAGCAACTTCGGGGTCATGCTCTAGTGTTTGGGCAGATGGAAGGGAGCTGCTTTGCCTTGGGGCAGGGTGGTTGTAATGAAGTGGCCTGTCAGTCTGTAAATAGTGAGGGTCATCTCTTCCATGTGATGGAGGGTATCACATTGCAGTGAAAATGGAAATGTCAATAAAATTAATCTGCCAGCTCTTTGCTGTGGCTTTTCTGCTTTTCTGGTCAAAGAAGGTTGAAGGGTTTTTTTTTTTGTTTTTTTTGTTTTTGTTTTTGTTTTTTTTTTGGTGAGGAAGGAAAAGAACAGGTACAGGGAAGCCCACGGAGCAGACCCAGAAGTTAGAAGGGGAGGGGCCCAGTGGGCAGGACATGCTGGTGTGGCCCAGTCCAAGAGGAAGGAACGGGTCTGGGAATGAGTTGGTGGATCTATAACATTCCCCGGGAAGCTGCGGAACGTCTAGCTCAGGCTACATTGAGCACAGAGTTTATTGTTTTAGGCTTTCTTGGACAAGGTTTTTACTTAGCATGGGATTTATGGCATTTACTGCTAATGAATGTCTATTCTTAAATTACAAAAACCCCCATCTCAGTGCAATTCCCAGATGTCCTTCCAGGACCCCAGCTTCTTAAACACCAGCAGGGAGCATAAACTCTCCACTTCTCTGTTTTCCTCTTTCGTGTGGCTCCAGGCTAATGATGTGCAAGGAAAACACAGCCATCTATAAAGCCCCAGCGCTGTCCCCGTATTCTTCATTTATTTTGCATTTGATTATGCCACAAGTCGGATCTTGTTTCTTTCCTTTTTTTAAAGTTATTAGTTCAAATATTAATGTAGGGATATGGCATATATTGCTGCTCTTGATTGATGCCTTCCCAAAAACAGGAAGACGTGCTCGTATGAATTTTAAGAAAGTAGGGGTCCTGCAATGCCTTGCCAGAAGAGTTTTTCAGATACATAATTTAGATGCCCTCCAGGCAGGCTTTCAAGGCATTTTTGCTGGAGGGCAAGAAAAAATAACTATGACTGTTAAAAGTAAATGATTTTTGCTAATGCACAATTAATGCCGGAGAAAAGCACAGAAGAGAAAGATGTTGATAGAAACTTCTGATTAAGTGAGCACCCTACCTTCGTGTGTGTGTGTGTGTGTGTGTGTGTGTGTGTGTGTGTATAAATGATAATGAGCATGATCAGTGGTGCAGAGAGCTAAAAGTTTTCATGCCATGCAAATGCCGAATGCAGGGTCATCTGAGGAGTGTGTGAATGTGCGTGCTTAGGAGGTGACAGTTCTAGGAGGGGCTGAGCAGGCAGTGTGTTATGTGCAATGAACAGTGACACAGTTACTGTCACCTATGCAGGCAGCCTGGAATATATAGACTACAGAACATTTAACTTGATTACCCTACAGTATGTGTTCACTATGGGCATGGGAGTGGATTTTCACCGAATGGGTTTTCTGATGGCGGTTTTCCCACATTGGATTCCATAATTGACAAAGAGCTACTGCACTGTGTCAAGCGCACAATTATAATTGAATTAATGATATGGGCGAGTGTGAGACACACAAAATTAACATTTGAAGAGGCCTGGTTTAATTTTGTCTTTTACATATTTGTGTCTCCAATTATACTTTAATGAAAGAGAATATACCCGCTTAATGGATTTCTTTCAACAAGCTGAGCTGAGCTCATCATCAGCTGCACATTGTTGTTGGCACCCTTTCTGTGTTGCCTCTAATGTGTTTTTTCTTCTTTTTCTTTTTTTTCTGCCAGGGGATGGTTTAGACAACAGTGTAGCCTCACCTGGCACAGGTGACGATGATGATCCAGACAAGGACAAAAAACGTCAGAAGAAAAGAGGCATTTTCCCCAAAGTAGCAACAAATATCATGAGAGCTTGGCTGTTCCAGCATCTCACAGTAAGTCAAGATGAAAGCGTTTTTGCTTGCTTTGCCTTCTCCTAGCAAACTTTACAGGTTGATACAGATTTTTTAAAAATCAGGTGCCTATTTTCCCTTTCTTGAAATCTGATGACTAACAGAGCAGCTAAGATTTTGTCAGCCTTCACCATCCAAAGAACAGCCTCTAGAAAGGAGGAGATTTGGGTTTTCCTAAGCCAGGCACAGACCTTATTCAATATGGTCTAGGGCCCTCAACAGTATATGCGAGCAAACTTGTTATTTGTGCTACAAGGTGTGAGGGCAGCTTCAGATTAGGCAACTGCAGACAAGGGAAATGGCTGTAAGGAGCTCACAAACCCATGCACACGGCTGATTACAGTCTTAACGAAAGCCATCTCCTCCAGGAGGCAAAAAAAAAAAAAAAAAAAAAAAAAAGCACCTTGCCACTTGCATGTCCAAGCTCATGGTATCAGGTGCAAGTGTAATCGTTGGAGCAGCTTGCAAACATGGCACGTGTTTATGTGACAAACACAGAAGGGCTATAGGTGCTCCAGAGCCTTTGTTTGTAAGGTGGAGATTAAGGATTCTTTTTTAGCTCTTCAAGTCCCTTTTCTTAGAAGCTAACCCTATTCCCTTCTGGGAAGAGATCAACCATGCAACGTTTTTAAAGTAACAGTTTATCTCTGTCCTCCTGTCTGCAGTGGGTTTTACGTGTCCCTGTGCACTATTGACTCTAAGACTCTCATGACAAAAAAATCACGATGTATTTTTACAAGGGAACTAGGCACTCCTGTTTTACTGTTCGTTTGGAGATTCTGGGAAAGTGGTAAAGACGTCAGAGGCAGTGTCTTGCTATGATATTGTTTTCAGGCCATTCTATTTAGGTAAATGCTTAAATATAGAGTAGCGCATTGAAAACCGAAGGTCTTCTTTGATTCTCTAACTTGTGTGTTGCCATGCTGAATGACATTAGTTACAGTGTCATGGGTCCAGGACAAGGTTCCACTTTTATTTATGGTGGTGACTGCTGATCTGCTCTTCCAGCTGGGCTACAAAGGGCAAGGGGTGGGGTGGCGGCAGGGAGGGGGGAGAGATAAATTCACATTCCTAAATCGGCCATTTTGATGTAAGGACATTAGTAGCAAACTAAGGTGTATCGATCTGGCCCGTGGTGTCAGGATTAGACGGGAGAACCAACGAGGCTGCCGTGGTAGTGGTTATTCTTGCCTTGCAGCCATGGCCATTTCAAAGGTCAGGGCCCTGCACTGACTCGGCTCAGAGGAATTAGACAGAACATGCAGTCTCTGGGCTGATTACTTAACCAAAGACAAAATAATGAGTCCTAAGCAAATACTGACTAATTGAAAGGGCTGTAAATCCATTACATATTGGTCAGGGATAATCAGGAGTATTTAATCACTTTTATCTATTCAGGAGCACTGAAGCTGCAACAGCAAAGCCCTGAACCTTGCCATGCGGCTATTATTCTCATCATTATCAAAATTACTTCACAGCTGTTCTTTGCTACATCACCTCAGCTGGAGATTTACTAACCTGTAAAATGTTTTTAATTTGGAAGTCGAGTGAGTGTGAGGGGAGGGGTTTCTCATTTTTAACTGAAGGGTTGTTTGGTTAGAGTAGCAAGTTAGAAAGGCAGGGCAGGAGCACATGGATGGCAGGCAAACAGCTTGCTCCCCACTAGCTCACCTGTTTGGTTTCTTCCCTCCGTCTTCCTTCATGCCCAGCCCCTCCTGGCCGAAAATAAAGATTTCAACAACTGCTTTACAAGCAGGCCTCTCCATGTTATTTGCAGCCCCTCAGTAGTCAAAGTCAACACCACAGAACAGCAGAACCTGTGAGAATTCAGCTGCTGTGTTTACCAGTGAGGAAACTGAGGCCCAGAGAGGGAAGTGATTAACTCAAGGTCAGCCTGCCACCAGAACCCAACCTTGCTTGTCCCCCGTGCTGTGCTTTTCCCACAGCACTATGAAGACTTTGCTAAAATTGTTATCCCCTCTACCAGTGGCATATCAATCTCACACAACCTCTGCCATCAGTATACCCAGCATCAGAGGGGGAGGAAATATGGAGAAGCAAAGTGCTGTTCTCTTTGTTTTTAAAACTTCCTGCTCCCCCAGCCTTTCCGAGTAGAGAAGATTTGGCACCTTTCTCTTCAAGCCGACTGTCTCCTTCACCACCTATATTCTGTGCCTTGAAACTCCAACGCTGTGTCCACAGCTCTTGCTGGATCTCCTGCTTTGTCCTGTCGATACCTTGCCTCCCACCTCCCTGTCCTGAACTGAACCCACCATGCAGTGTGGCCACTGGTGAAAAATTGTGGGTGACCAGGGATTGCTGGGCCCCCCTGGTGGCTTGGCTGTGCAGGGGGCTACAGACCGACCACAAGACCTTGTCCCCACACTGAGAGTGCTTTCATCTAGTTAAAGGAACTCAAGACTTTGTGCAGAACTCTCCAGCCAACTGAAAATTTTAGCGAATGTCTTTGTAGCAGGGAGAAAAGAATCAAATAGCCTCAGCCAAGCAGTTGGAAAACTCGCATTTTGAGTTCAGCTCTCCTCTGTGCTAGCTGAACCTCAGTGAGTCCATTAAGTTCTCCGGACCTTACGTGTCCCCAGTTTTCAAGCGAGAGGGACACAGTGCAGGGTCTCCACACTGTGGCCTCCATTCCTGCATCCACAGCTCTTGGTTCAGCTCTGGAGCACGTAGCCAGAACACTGTTCTGTCCCAGTCTCAGATCATCCCCTTTCTTTTTACTCTCTGCGAAGTGCTCTATTTTTCTCCCTCCTCCCCATGACCTTCTTTCACAACATGCCCCTTTCATTCGTTTCTCCCAATGGCTTTGTCTCCCAGTCGTTCTCTCTGCTCCCCTCCCTTGCCTTTCCTGCACCTCCCTTGTATCATAAGGAAATTCTCCTCGGCTTTCTCTTTGAACAAATTTTCCCTCTTCATCCAGATTTTACCCCAACTGCAGAGAAGAGGTTCAGTAGCTTTGATGAGGATGGTCCTGTAAAACTTTTACTTTCCAATCTTTAATGAGCTGAAAGATTTACTCAGCTATAATTCCGAGCTCAGAAACCAAGAATAGAGACCCCTAACTAGCGACATGTTAATTTAGACCTCTTTTCTTACGTGCACTAACAGGCATGAGGAAGTCCTTGGAAATAGAGATGCCCACTATATTTTTCTGTCATTTAATTAATTTCAACTTTCAAAGTGAAATGTTGGCTCTAGCTCACTGAAAATAGATGTAGTCTAAATTATTATTTCATGTAAATTTCTTCACAAGTGCATGATTCAGTGTGCATTCCTCCATTATTAGTCTCTTTAACATTATTTCAAACTGGTTTGTTCTCTTTTGTGCGGTATGACCTGTTCTTGTATTACAATAATCCCCGATGTACCCTTTTTTCTTTCTTTTTTTAAAAAGAAGCTAATTGAATTATCTCATTATTTTAATTTGTTAAGCAAATGTATTTTGCATCTCAGGATGTGTTCTTAAAGAAGGGGGCTGCTAAGGCTTTGCCCCCTGAATGGGCCATTGGCCCATTTTGACATTCATGCATTCATTAACTAGCAGAACATAAAAGAACTCTGGTTGTATTTTTTTTTCCAAACACCCAACCAGCACGGAGCAACTTTTTCCAATAAGCCACAGGGGTCTCTCTACATATGTTCTCAACTGCATGCTATTGTCACCTATTCTGAATACCTCAAAAGGCCCAGAGAAAAAAGAACCCCACCTCAACAAAGGCCAACTGTAGCAATTGTTAAGTCTTAGTCTCAATATGACAAAAATCATTAACCTTCAGTTTTCTTGGAAGAACAAGTTCCACTACAACTGTAACAGTTAAAACAGTCTCAAATTCCTGAGCACCACCGACTTTAAGGAAAAAACTAATAAACTTGCGGCTCATTGATTATATTGAAGGAAATATTTAAACTAAATCCAAAGTGGCATTAAAAAAAAAACTATTTGATGAATTGAGCAATTTCCATATTCGGAGTTAAGCACTTTGAATTTAAATTTAATCTGAGTCTAAATAATTAATTTCTGGTTTCTAACTTCCAATTTCCAAAATGTCTTTTAAAAATCCCCTTCAAAACACTCATCATAACGTTAAAAAAAGTAAGCTCATATATATTTGTGTTGCTAAATATATATATAAATATATATATTTTTAGCTATATGTATATTTTTTAGCTATATATATATTTAGCTATATATATACATATTTAGCTATATATATGTGTGTGTATATATATATATATATATATATATATATATAGCAGTTCACCTGCTGAAAATGTTGTGTATACTATTACCCCCTTCCTCTATTGGTTGATGGCTCTGTTTGGCTTCTCAGACTAAGAAATCTAGTGAAGATTGAAGAAAGAATCTGTTGGAAATGTATGTGCTTTTGCTGGAAAGTACCCAATGGCAAAAGAACTTAGGGAAATCCTAGGGAAGTATATTCCTTTCACTAACACATGGAGATTATGGTATCATAAAAGTAAGCCTGCCATTACAACTGTTTTTATTTGACTTCAAAGATAGTTAAAGAAAGAAAACAGCAAGAAATAATACCAGGGCTAACGGTTTATTCATAACCATGAAACACTCCTCCACGCCAAGAAGCCCTTAGTGTGCTCAATTAGGCTCTCAGGCACCTCCACTTGCCACGTTCGAGAGCTTTCTAGTTGTGCTGCAAAGAATATATTTGATCACGGAATGAAAACAGGAAGTGCTCCTATACAAAGACACTGCTTGCTCATACCAGTCTCTAACTAAAGGTTTTCTTATTTGAAAACACGGGGCTAAAGCTCACACTTAGGGGATGTGGGACTTCTTTCAAAGATATGTGTACGGAATCAGAAGCAAATTTACTTTAAAGTGATGTCATATCACACAGCCTTCTTGAAACTGCAGGGTCTAAAAACCGTGCCCTTTGTTCATGGCAAAATGCTTTACTCCTCTCTCCGCGTCTGGTGGTGAGGGAGAGTGATGAAACCTGCCTTTCACATGTTCAGTCATTTGGCTCCTCATCCATTAGAGATTGTTTTATGGGATTTTGTAAATGTCTCTGGTAGTAAAAATGAGTTTTAAAGTTTATCATCCTGCAGAGACAGTGTACCCAAGTTATGAGTAAATACAGCTCCATGTTACATTAGAGGAACGCATATCTCTTCTCCAGTGAGTTCATAAAGACCATGTGACAGTTAACTTAGTCATCTCAAATTTTTTCTTGTACCCACACATACATGCACACGAGAGACAGGAGGAGAGACACTGACTTAAACTATTCTGCCTTTTAATTAGTTCTCTTCATCACGTGTAGACCTAGATGGCTCCTTTTTTTTTTTTTTTTTTTTTTCCCCAATGAGGTGATCCAGTGTCAAAGTTAGCAGCACAGGGCCTGGGTCTGGGGGAAGTTAGATGTGTCCCACTCTAATGGAAGGGAAACAATACATGTCCTTTCATATGCTTTCCAGGCATATGATTCTGCCTGTGTCATGACTCTCAGTTATTCATTATCAGGGGCAAAGCAAAACAAAACGCAGGGCCTGGAATCAGCAACACAGTCGATTTTTGATCGTGAGGAGTTACCCTCTCTAAGCTTCGTTTTCCATATCTGTAGAATGGGGATAATTCTAGAACCAACTTAGGTTGTTGCAGGGATTGAATAAGGGAATATAAAGCATTCAACCCTATGCCTGACTCTTAGAATAAATATGTAATATAATTCTTATTTTAATCTAGCTGAATGGCTAGCAGGAGGCTTTGACCAATGGAACTGGGCAGCCAAAGTTACCGCTTACTTTCCTGGTCTGTGTGAGATGAGGAAATCAGGTTTTGCCAAACAGATCCCAAATGCCCCGGAGCAGGAGAGAACATCATCTAAGTTGTGCTTTCTAGAGCCATATAAACATTTGACAACTGCTCAGTTCTGCTAAATGATAGCATCAGAGAGTACTGGTACTAATGAACTGAACATCCTGGTGAGCCTTCTGAGATAGAGTGTGATGGAGGTGAAGAAGAAACTGGTTATGGAACAGTCCAGAATGTCTTATCTGGGGCCTGGTTTTGATAGTATAAATGCTCCCTTTCACTGTCCAGTATGTGAACAGAATCTAGAGTCTCCTGGTTCCTCAGAGTGTTAAAGTCTAGGCTGTCTAAGAGACAGCATGGTGTGTGTGTGTGTGTGTGTGTGTGTGTGTGTGTGTGTGTGTGTGTATATATATTTTTTTTTTTTTAAAGGGCCACTGAATGTGAAACGAGGAGACTTGGTTTGAGCTCTGTAATCTTGGGTAGGCTTGTCAACGTCTGAACCGATTTCCTTACCTAAAAACAAACAGTAAATATGTGTCCTACTTAGCTGTTTGGGTTGCTGTGTGGTTCAAACGATATAGTCAGTTTGGAACTGTGATGTGCTGCACAGATTTTGGATATTTTGGTTTTTTGACTGTGTGCTTGGGTTTCCAGCTGCCTAAGGCCTCTAGTAGTAAGTACCTCCTAAAATCAACCAGGATGAGAGATCTGGTGCTGCCAACCTCGTTCATGTCTACCCTGGTTTCTCTCCTTGTTCATTCCACAAGGGCATCCATGGAGACTCTCTCTGATCATCGCCATCATTAGATACCTTTCAAAGGGCCTTGAATGGTTAGTTGAATCAGTATTCCATGGACACTAGTTATTTCTCCTTGAAAATTCGAGCCTTTATGATTCTGAGATTGAGCTACTTAATACCAATTGCTATAGGCCACATTAATACCAAATATGAAATGTTGGACGTACTTATGCAGTGAGAGATGGCCTCTCTCACATTCAGAGATACAGATGAGCGCTGAATGCAAGTGGGGCTGTTGGGCTGGGAAATACTTATGCGGAAATGCATATGCAGAACACACAGCTGAAAAACACCAGCAGAGAGGGCTTCCCACAAACATGCAGCAGAGTGAGGCTGCCCCTAGTTTTTGCCTTTGCATTGTTTTTCTGCTTGCCAGGAGAAAACATCTGTGAATTATTTGAATGGAACCTTATACTGGAGATCGTCTGAATTGGTGTCATCTCTGTTTAATTTCAGGAAATGATGTCACAATGCATTAAATAACAATGCTGGGTGATTTATTTTCCCATGGACATGCTGTCCTAAGCATTCCTCTTCCCTTGCAATGTTTCCAATTAACTGTAAGCTTGAGTGTTCTTCCCATTTCATAATGATTTTGAGGGGTGGGGGCGGGAGATGGGGGTGGGAAGAGTGGTAATTTCAGAGGTTGCCGAGGTTCAAAGCTAATGGCACATCCATCATGTCCTTATTGGGACAGGGAGGGTACTGAACGTCGGGGCTGTGATCACCAGTGTCAACCTACAACAGTGTTGGTTGGTTTTAACGAATGCGTAAAAAAGAAAGCCTGAATGTTCTGATCCTAGCTGTCCAAAGAGCCACCAGATAATTTTAATAGTGACCTGCATACTGTAGCTTCTGTCTTTATCAAAGTTTCTATGCACTCCCTTCTTCAGTAAAGAATAGAGGACATAAGTCAATTCTGTGTGCCATCTGTCGCCGTTTGTACAATTTCTCAAATTAAAGAGACAGGCCAAAAATTTAATGTGGTGTTGAATCCTAGAAGCTCCTCTAGAAGAAATAAAATTGCAACTAAATTTATTTTATCTGTCTTGAGGGAAAAAAAAAATTGCATGTTGCTGTGTCAGAACCTTTTACTTGGAGTCCCCACTTTAGTGTTTGGAATTGGATTCTCAGGGATTCTGCACGTAAAGACTGATGTGTCCGGGATTCAGTGGTCCTTGTCCACATTCTGAGTGACTCGGAGGTCAGGTCCCCAGTACAGTGGTGGTGGCAGTGGCCTTTTGTGGGAGTGGATGAGATGTGTGGTCTCCTCGATGCACAAGCATCTGGTCAAGATATTTCAAAAGTATATCAAGCAATCCCATTTAAAAAAAAAAGTTCAGCTGAGATAGATTAAGAAAATCAAGTCCCAGATTATGAGCGAATAGCTGACAGACACATTTTTGAAATGAGCGACTGAGTGAGAAGATTGAAGAATGAAATGCTTATTAAATTACCATCAAAAAGACACTAAAATAATTATTAGCTCAAAGTTTAACACCCAATTTCATAAAATATCACTCTAAGTATAATTGTTTAAAAATACGTTACAGAATTCAAAGAGGTGGAGAATTGAGGACCCTTGAATAAAAGAAAATAGAAGGCATGTGCATATCTGAATATTCAGCTATTTAAAACCTCCAAGAATGGAGTGCCATTAAAAGCTGTTAGTGAAACCCGTGAATATTCATTCAGATCATAGGGAACATTTCCATTTCCTCATTCCACACGACCACCACCACCATTTACCAGTACATTCTGTGGAGAGGTGGAGTTATTAGAACTCAAGGCCAAGTTGACTGGGTTATGAGCACACTCACCATCCCTCAGCTTTGCTGCGGGACAGGGTCATAAAGTGACCTTCGTGTTCAGGATTAATTTTGATTTTAGAGACCACTGCTGCACAGACTTCAGAGGACTCCTGAAAATGCCCTCCCTTCTCTGTGCTGGAGTCAGTTTTTGCAATTTGGACCAGGTTATGAAGTGTAAAAGGGATACATAGCCCTACTGTTCCTGTTGAGAAGTAGTGACTTGGGTAGGAAACATTAGGTTGGTTGAGTGGAATTTGCCTTATTACATTTATGTGCTGCGCACCACTTTCTAAATTGATTGGCAGCCGTTGTTTACAGTATGCAGAATAATCACTGGCACCCTTTAAAGGTGTATTATCCTCTTAAAACATAATAGTAATGCCATTTTCATGCTTTTACATTTGCTATTCATATTTTGAACTGCCAAGTCCCAAATCTGCCAGAACTGATTTAAGTTGTTTTTATCTAATAGTGGGTAAGTTGTCAAGACACAATATAATGGCAGATAATTTTTCTTAAACTATAGTTTTACTTCTTGGTTGTAATAGATAACATGAATATTTGTTGAATTTGACTTGATTGTCCACAAAAAGAAAAAAATTACAACTCGAGATTATTATTGTGGGATTCTGAGATGACAAGAAATGAAGAGAATAGTATTCTCTCGTTACTCTGAGCATTATAGAAAATTAACATGAGCCACTAATCTGTCCCCTTCCAACCACCAGCCTCTCAATTTACAGATAGATGATTTGTTTACCATAGCCAGGTAATGAAGAGCCACTCTTCATCCACCAAATCTTGTTGCTGCCCTTAATTTTAATACCTCAGCTTTCGTGGTATTGTATATATATATCTATATATATCTTATATATATCTATATATCTATATATCTCTTATATATATCTATATATCTATATATCTATATATCTATAGATATAGATATATAGATACATAGATCAGGATATATTTCCTTTTTTTTTTTTTTTTTTTTTTGAGAGAGAGAGAGAGAGGGAGGGACGGAGGGAGGAAGACAGTGTGAGCACAGGGGCAGGGCAAAAGGAGAGGGAGAGAGAGAATCTCAAGCAGGCTCCATGCCCAGCACCAGCATGGGGCCCTACGCTGGGCGCGATCTCATGACTGCAAGATCATGACCTGAGCTGAAATTCAGAGTCAGATGCTTAACCAGCTGAGCCACCCAGACACCCCAGATATGTTTACTTCTTGAATCATTCTCCTACATTTACATTTATTTCAGAATTAATTTTGAATTGGAAATATTTGGCAACTCCATAACTAATAATTTAGGCAAGGATAATCCCATGACTCCAGTCATACTACAGTTGTAAAATGGCTTAGTTCTTACCCTGGACACGTGGTGGGACTGTGTCATAAGCTGACAATAAATAACCCAAGTGTACTGGGGGCGGTGTTACTCTAGTCTTTCAAAAAGAAAAAAGCTTTTATCAATAGAAGAGATGAATGCTGGATTATTCCCTGTAGGTTTGGTGACATGTTGGAACTCTATAAAAGCAGCCTTATTTTTTTCCCCAGGGTGAAAAGTTATAGGTTCCATTTCAGTGTTTCAAGATACCTGCAGGCAGCCCATGAGTTGTTACCCTTGTTTTAAACCTTCCCTCACAATGAATTAAAAAAAAAAAAAAAGTGGTAAGAGGGCATGGGCAATATGAGATCATTATTAGTCGATCGTCGATTTCTCTTTAGTTTCTAGCAAACCGTAAGTTTAGACCTGTATGGCAAATCCACCCAACTACTCGATGGCACTTTGATGAAGACCCTTCTTACCGCCTAATCCTGAGACTTTTATGTTGGTGAACTGCTCAAGTGATAATCAAATATGACCATGTGAAAGCCATCAGTTTTTAATATGACCTCTGTTACCAGCCTGAGAATGGTTTCAAAACAGTTTGAAAGTATCTACTCAGTTTGAAAGTATCTACTTATTTATTTTTGCAGAGCAAGTTTAAAGAAAAGTGTGATTTGGGTCTTACATGCTTGACTCTCTTGTCAGTGTCTATCCCAAATGCCACCCTCCCTCCACTTATTTTAAATGTGTACATAGTTAGGCAAAAAGGAGGTGCTTTACTCCTCAATCTATAGTTGGGCCTGATTGGGGTAGATAGTGGAAACGTTTGGAATTAATAAAAGAATCGGTGCTTTCCCTACCTTTGATGTGGAGACAATCTGTTAATTTTTTTGTGCTTTACAAAAAGACAAACATTTCAGGGCAAGGAGGAAGAAATTCCTACTGTTCAGAAGAACGTGCACACACCCACATGCACGCCAGAGGCAGCAGAGTTAGGATCAATTTGCAGTCACTTGAATACGATCTTATTCTCAGCTCAGCCTTTTGCTCTCTGAGTTATCCTGGGCAAGTCATTCAATTTTCTGAGCGTGCTTTTCTCACCTTGTTGTTCTAAGAGTTAGCTGAGATTAGAAATAGGCCTTTGAAAAGGGAAGAATACTACGCAAGCATATTCATTAATGTTTTCATATAGTCCCCTGAAATAATTAATTTGCTCTGTCTTAGCTCCATGAAACCTGAACTTGGGCAGGGGTTGAAATACTCTTCAAAGGAAAATATTGTACTTATTTCTGTTGCCCTAAATCTGTTTGGAATGGGAATCAAATGCTACAGTTAGCATGATATGTACAAGGAAAGGACAAAAGCCTTATGGGCCATTCATACTGTTATAATGGCACAGTTATAATGGCACTGTGAGTGAAAGTAATTTTTTAAATTTCTAAACTCAAACTTGAGTGAAAGAATGGGGTGAATGATAGCAAAGAAACCTCACAATGAACTTACTCCCACTTGTATGATTACAGATTTGGAACAAGCTCCTTGGGGATTTGGACATCTTTGTTCTTTGTCCATAAACTCTTCATCCTGAGAATTAACCGGTTCACCAGTCTGCCACTTTTCATGCTGGCCAAGCTGGTGGGGATGAGCAGCTTTGCATCTCTAAATCCTATGAGAGACATAGAATTATCTGTTTTCAAGAAGAGACTAGAGAGGTTATTTTATTTTTTTTCCCTAATATAGTTTCAATCTAGATGGTAAATCAGACTACTTTTGATTCTACATCCAGAGATTTGTCGATGCCACAGCCCCTAAGACAGACTCCTGTTTAGCTAAAGCATAGCATATATATGGGAGAATAGCGGGGAAAGCTTGGAAAGGTATATTGAGGCCCCAGGTTTAGACCCACAGCCCAGATATCCAGGTGGGGAGCCTCTGTAGAAGTTAGAAATGGTGAAACCTGTGGTAAGAGTTGAGGTTGATCTTTGCAGAAGCAATGCTTGGAACTCTGGCACTGGATAAAGATAAGTAAGGAAAAGAGCGCAGAAAGAAGGGGTTAGGGGATAGAATCTTTTTGAAAACGCCATTTAAAGGGAAGGAGAGAGAAAGCAATGAGCAGAGATAAAGAAATCAGATTAGTAGGAGCATAATCAGATCATGTGAAACGAGAAAGAGTTTCAAAGTAGAGGAAGTAGATTCTGCAGAAAGATCAAGGACAGTGGTGACTAAAAATAAGCCTTCAGATTTGGCACTTGGAAGTCATGGTCTACCTTTGAATTCTACAAACTGAGGAGGGAGCAGGCAAAGTTGGAAGGGAACAAAGGAAGGACAGAGGACAGCCGTGGGAGTGGCAGGCTTAGCCGCAGGGGTGTGGTAGGTGAATCAGGTGTTGCATTGGCAATGGGAAGGGAGCCAGGGTGGAGGGGTGGAGGGGTGGAGAGAATGACAACAGATAATGCAAGGTTCCAAAAGAGGAAGCCAGGGAGGGTGGAAGGCAAAACACAGGTAGAAAGGTAGGTAGGAGACAGACACCTTCTGTAAAGAATAGGAAGAAAGCTGAGGGAATTCAGAGATGAGCTTCTCTAACTGGATGAGAAGGAAATGTGGAGAATGTGATCAGGAGTGAATTAGGAAGGTGCAGCAGTGAGGTCTTGGTCGAGAGGGCCAGGCCGGAATGGACCCTCTCTGCACCATTTCATCCTTCCACAGGCAGAGCTCAGGCACCGAGGGGGAGGAGGGGGAGAGCAGATTACAGGAAAAACCTACATCTGAGTGAGAAGGAGAGTTTTAGCGAATTCCTGAATGGCTGGCTAGTAAGTCAGAATTCTGATGAGCTATTCTTTTTTTGGATCATGTCTGAAAAATGATTTTGCAGTTCATGTGAATAATGAAACAATTAAGAAAAGTCAAGATATTTTTGGAAAAGAAAAATTAGGGAGGTCTTGCACTATTATTAAAATAGATTATAAAGCTGCGTGATAGGGTACCAGCTACCATAATAGGCAGAACGATCATTTGAACAATTATGTAAGAGTACACACAGCAATCCAAATAGATAGTTATTAATTTTCAAGGCATCACTTTAAATCAATTGAGGAAAAAAAAGTAAGTCGGTACGTGTTTTGTTGGTTAATGGTTTAACTGTTTTTAAAAAAACAATTCGTAGTTTCCATCAAAACAAGTTCTGCATTTAAGAGTTCTTTGAAGTAAATATAATTATTTTTCTTTCTTTTAACTTAGTAAAATCCTTCCAGAGCATAAAAGCAAAGGAATTATAAAGAAAAATGGTGGTAGGTTTAATTAAACAAAAATAAAAATTAAGAGCTTTTGAATGTCAAGGAAAGAGCATGACATAAAAGCAGACATTAAAATGGCAAATATATGTGTGGCATGATATAACAGGCAAAGGATTATTAGTTCCTTAATAAATAAAGTGTGCAAATCGATAAGGAAAAAAGTACAATGAAGGCACAGATGAATAGGTCCATTCACAAAAGAAGAAATACAGATGGCCAATAGGCATTTGAAACATGTTCAAGGTAGTTAGTAACCAAATCAACTTAAACATAAGCAACATAATATCGGGGTTTTTTTCTATCAAATTAAGAAAAACCCAAAACAATATCCAGCACTGTCCGGAGTGCAAGGAAATTATCTGCCTTAATGATGACAATAAAAATTTGTTTAACCTTTCTGGAATTTAAACTTGTAATATGTATTACTAGTCATGTTCTTATCCTTTGATCCAGTAATTCAGTTTCTAGGAGTTTATTATAAAGAAGTAATAAGAAACATATACAAAATCATGCAAAATGAGGTATGAAGATATTATTTATGACAATAAAACATTGAAAACCACCTATATTTCCAACTATAGGAGACCATAATGGAATATTATGGACTACTATGTAATCATTAAAAATTATATTCTCAAAAATATTTTGAGGTATGGAAAAAATCTCTCAGTGTATTATCAGGTAAAATAAAACAGATAAGGCAGTGTTTATCGTATGATTGTTCTTTTGTGAATGCAAATATATATGGATATACACACAGAAGAGCAAATGAAATGTTAACAGTGATTATCTTTGGGTAGTGAGGTGTGGGTGACTTCTTTTAGTTTCTTCTTACACTTATTTGTATGTTTTAAATTTTCTTTAAATGTGTGCTATATTTATGGTACAAGACAATGCATTTATTCTAATAAAGAACCATACTAGGCAGGGAGGCTAATGACATTGGGAACACGAGGAGCCCACTGAGAAGTTACAAGTCCAGATGAAGATTAAGAGGCAGAATAGAGAAGCAGGGCAGGTGCATTTTAAGGTCTGTGATCTTGGAAATGCAGTATCTCTGCTTGATAAAATCCAGGGCTGATGGAGTAGAGACGGATGACATTGGAATTATGAGAGGCAAGATGTTTGAAAGGTCTTTGTCATACATATTGAAGTCTTCAAAAGTAGAGGCAAGCAGTGGGGTGAAGAGGAACCTTCTAGCTTGTACGGAAGCCATTGGGGAAAGGGGAGGTGTCTTAGGGGCGAACATTCTTCTGGCAAAAGTGATGGAGAAGAGTGACAGCAAATGCCATGGACTTCAGGAGAAAAGTGGGTGGAAAGCTTTAGATCAGGGGCTGAGAGAGAAAGTAAGAGAACGGAAGAGAGGAAGGTCCGGCCTCTCCTCCCTGATACCAGAGGGACTGGTAAGGAGGAAAAATGGATAACTTCAGTGAGAGAGTGTCTCAGTTGAGGCCACCATAACAGATACCACAGACTGGGGTGGGGATGGTGCTTAAACAACAGAAATTTATTTTTTCATAGTTTTGGAGGCTAGAAAGTCCAGGATCAAGGTGCTGGGCAGCGTCGGTGCCTGACGAGCGCTCTCTCCTTGGGTGGCCAGTGGCTCCCTTCCTACTGTGTCCTCACACTCTTTGGAGTGTGTGAGGCGGGGGGCCAGATCTCTCTCTCCTCCTCTTACAAGGCCACCAATTCTGTGAAGTTAGGACCTCACCCTTACGACCTCATTTAACCTTAATTACCTCCTAAAAGCTCTTCAAACATCATGGCAGCAGAGATTAGGGCTTCAAGGTAAGAATTTTGCAGGGACACAGTTCAGTCATAGCAGAGAGTTGTTAGGGAGAATCCTATTTCAGGCCAAACTCAAGTTCCAGAAAGTCAAGGATGTGGAAGTTACGTCTGTGGCAAAGATCAGAGTTATTTCTGTTCAGTGACACAGCAGGTAAGGGCGAGGGCAAAGAGGCAAGTTAACTTAGGACGTGGGGACACCAAACAAAAGGAGCACAATGCCAAGACTCATGAGTTAGGATTGCAGGCCTCTGCTAATAAAGCTGTCTGGGATACTGTCAAAGACTGGGGTAGAGGGACCAAAATAAAGATCCCTAAAACGTCTCCCCAGAGCACCTGGGTAGAGGAGGGAAGGAGGAGCCAAGAAGGCAGTGCGAGGACAGCTCAGTCGCCTAAAATAAACCACAAATAGGCTTCTTATTTTGATCGTGCTTAAGGTTTGTTTGATCTAGCTGTTTTTCTTTAGAGTTCAGTTTTACATATGTTTCGGCGCCCCAACCAGCTTGTGTATTTTCAAGATTTTTTTTTTTTTCTATTCCTTCTTCGGTGTTTAGATCAGGGAAGGGGAAGGACTAAAGGAACGGTGACCAGTGGTCGGCAGACAGGCTCATTCCCTGGTTTGTCAGGCTGTGCTCTTGACCCTTCCTCAGGACCTGTGATTAATACATGCTTTGTAGAGGAGACTTGGCGAACCCCGCTCGCCACAGGACTCAATTCATAATTCACAGCGAGCAGGAGGAGCTAGGTCTTTGTGGTGGCTTGTTTGCTCTTTGCCGCACACACAAAAAGCAATGCGTTCTGACCTTCACTGTTATCTAATCAGGAAGTAGACAGTCCTGGCGTGTGTGGAGCCCTCCTAGGGCTCTCTACAACTGTAAATTATGTTCGGGCTCCCCGGATCTGGGGCACGCCGCACTTTACATTACTATTGTGTATCTTAAAATAAACAGCATCGCAAGCTGTTTATTTTGGTGTTACTATGTATGCAATTTTAAAACAGTGGTTACTTAAACAAATGTCTCTGTTCCCACAGCACTTGAAAGCCAGTGTTTGCTCCTGTGGTTTTGGGTTTTGTCACTCCTGTTTGGATTATATCTGAAATTCACACTGAGCAATCAGATGAACCAGGCAGCGCCTAGACAGGACCTGTGATTGGGCCCTGCCCTTTACCACAGGCAGCCCTTGTCCCGCACTTACCACACGCTCCCTACCCTCAGGAGCGCCATGTGCATATGCACAAGCCTGAGATTGTGTTTTCTCAAAGCGCTCAGTTTATCTCCATGAGTCATCTAGAGGGTCCTTTAAGCTCCTAGATGCTGTACGATTTAATTGGATAAATGGTATTGTGATGCTTCTATCCTGAAATACTACGACCAGATACTCAGTTAAAATGGTCATTCGTGGGGAGCCTGGGTGGCTCATTTGGTTAAGCACCCTACTCTTGAATTTCGCTCAGGTCATGATCTCACAGTTTGTGAGATTGAGCCCCTTGTTGGGCTCCGCTTCAGAGCCTGCTTGGGATTCTCTCTTTCTCTCTTCTCTGTCTCTCTCTCAAAATAAATAAACATTGGGGCGCCTGGGTGGCTCAGTCGGTTAAGTGTCCGACTTCGGCTCAGGTCATGATCTCACGATCCATGAGTTCGAGCCCCGCGTCGGGCTCTGTGCTGACAGTTCAGAGCCTGGAGCCTGTTTCAGATTCTGTGTCTCCCTCTCTCTCTCTGCCCCTCCCCTGTTCATGCTCTGCCTCTCTCTGTCTCAAAAATAAATAAACCTTAAAAAAAATTAAAAAAAAATAAGTAAACATTAAAAAAATAGAATTGTCATTCGTGTACTGTAGGTACATTGCATATATTCCACTGACACAGTTGGGAAAAGATGAATGAGAAGGAGGGCAGTGGACAAAAGGGACATAAAGATAACTAAAGTTTTGACTTGCTCTGGGACTTGAGTCTTGATGACTCCTCTGCATACAGGGGTGAAATAGGAGATAGAGTGGGTTAGTAACACTCACGAGGCTTGTGGGAAGGGCTTTGGTAACTCATAGGAGGCCACTTATCAGCACTGTTTCTTTGGGCAAGCTATGTAACATGTCTACGTCTTGATCTGTAAAATGGGTAGGATTGTTGGGGTGGGAGGGAGCCAGATGAAGTAGAATGTGTAAAACAGCTTATCAGTGCCTCGAATGAGGTTGGTATTCAGTAATTAGTCTTGCCCTTCTTCCTCTACCCCTCACACCATGATATGAAGTATAGCTGTGGGTGGTCTGGGGCATAGTTGCATCAGCTTAAAACTGCAGTTAACCTAATATGGGACTCTCAGCATCTGACCTGGTGTGCTGAGTGATAGTCATTACCCAGAATCTACTTCGTCATTAGAGGAGGGGCAACAGCACTCCAGATTTCCTTCTCCGTTCCTTGGTTTGTTTTTAAGGAAAGAAGCAGAGGATGATTTAAAGTTTGGCACTATGTGTGCCTTACTCCCTGCCATGTGGTGGAGATACCTAAAAGCAAATTATAATCATCTTTCTTTCATCCTGATGATATAAATTTCTTCTTTTGTACTGGTACATTATAAGGGAGTTTTTGGATAGAGGTACTGGTGAATGAATGAATAAATGAATGAATGAATGAATGAATGAATGAAAAGCCTGCTTGGGTTCTTATTATTTCAAGAAGTCTAAGTTCTAGTGGTACAATTTATTGCTTTTTGTACTCAGACTGAAGGTTGGACTACACAAGTATAAATTTATTCTTATAACTCAGTTGTGTTAATGAAATAAGATATTTTGCATATATAGTTATTTATATTTTCTGGAAAAATCAGTACTACTTTGAAAGATTTAGATTATAAGCCTGTTAATTGCAATTGCACAAAATAATAAATCTAAAATACTGATGAGATGATGTGGATCTTTTTGGCTAGATAGCCACGTTTTCTCCTCTTCTAAGGCACATCTACAAGATACTATATCATGAAGAAATGATAAAATATTCCTTGAATCATTAAGATACAAGCTAGGCCCAGTCATTGGTTTTCATTGCTCTCTCTGATTTCATGAAATTTACCATGCAAGATAGTGTGTGTGGATTTTTAATTCTAAATATAAAGAAAATACTCAGTGATCATACAGTGATTGAAAGCATGTCTCTTATTAGCTGAGTTGCCTTGGGCAAGTTATTTGACCTTTTAATAGCCTCAATTTCTTCCTTTGTCAAATGGGGGTAATAATAATGCCTCCTCCCTGTGTTATCAAGAGTGCAGAAGGGAGATAATGTGCAGACAAAGCATTTGCTACCTTGTCTGTATTGAGTACTGAGAAAAGTTAGCTATCATTATTTTGTTTGCCCTTTAAGGGGGGGAATGTCTCTTTTAGTTTTCATAATTGTTTTGAAGGTGAAATTTCAAACTTCTTGGGGTCATTAGCTCGCCTCTGTCCCAAACCCCATGGAGTCCCACTTTCCCCAAGTCCATTAGAGGGGTGTGAGATAGAAATAAATAGGGAACAAAACAGTACTGGATGGTAACTAGGTAATTTCCATATTACTCTTCAAAGCTAAGAGTGCATGTTCCGTCCTTTCTGTGGTCAACCAACCTTCTGACATAGCCTAGTTAGTGGTATTTTTCTTTTCGTCTGCTTATTATCTTCCTAAAAATTAGACACAAGCTGGCAAGCTTTCGGTACATGTTTACCTTCCTGCTGTTTCAACCACCTCCAGCTCCTATACTGGATGGAAATGCATTTGGTGTGACTGCATTTCCATCTTTCCTCATTTCTTTGATCCCCTCTATGCCATTCGCATCTGGAGTTCAGATAATTGTAGTATTTTCTGTTGGTTTGCCCCACTGGACACAGCTCAAGATTCTTATTAGGAAGAGAGTGAAGGAGAATGTACTTTTTTGCCCCAATAACATTAGATGGCATAGTGACAACTGTGTGTTTGTTAAAAAGCAGTTAGCACAAATTAGAAATACTTCACAGCAGATGTGTTTTGTGAAAGGATATGCTAAAAAATTAAACAGAGAATACTTTCCGGTTATAATTTTAGAAAAATATTGTGCAATGAAGCAAATTTACAATTCATTTAAAATCAACCTTTTTATAGAGTGTGTGCCTTCACGATAAAATTTTGACAATTCTGCAGTTTGTTTCAGTGTTTCATTGAGGGGGTGGAAATCCATCTGCTAGTTATTTTGGGGGACACCATTACATCAATAAAATGATTCCAAAGTTGTACACAGACTTCATTTTAAATTAATGTGTAGCTGTTTTAAGTATAAGTGACTTAAAGGTAAAAGTTCTTATTATATGCATAGTAGGAATTTCTTTTTCCTTCTGTCAAACACAATCCCTGCGTACTGTACTCTCCAAAGAATATTTATGGGCCCTGGGTTCTTGCAGACATTTCTTATTTTTGCTGCACTGACCCCTTTTTCAGCTGCTGGAGGGGCATCCTTTTTTTTTTCCTTTTTTTTTCTGAAAAGTTGCTACCATTGATACAGTTGCTATTAATCACTGTCTACTGTGTTGTGACGTAGGTTCTAATAACATCCCATTGAGTGGCTTTTGCAAGCTGGAGGCTTACCAACAGCCCTGGCCTTTGATATTCGACTCACACCAGGAAAAAGAAAATGCAGAGTTGAAAAAAAAAACCTGCAAATAGAAAGAAGAACAAAAACTAGAGAAAACAGAGTGAAATCAAAAACAGATAGCTTTCTGTGAGCAGCTTAGTTTGCCATGGGAGCAGCGAAGCTATAAATCTCAGCAGCGTTTGAAAACTGAACACGAGGCTGCTAAATTTATCATTCACTCTTTGTTGTTTCAGGGAGGGGAGCAGCTAGCTGACTTGGCCAACTTTGGTTTCTGCCCCCTTCCAATACCACTTCGTTTTTCTCAGAATAAAATCAAAATTTGTCTTTTGCGGGATCAAAGGGTACTGGGGATTTGACCAACTGTAGGGAGAAGAAGGGGGACAGATCTTGGAGTCGGCCGTGTGTTGTGTAACTGTGTGATGTCTTCCAACTCATGACTGTGGAGCTGGGGTGCTTTTCTTTCTCAGTAGAAGGAAAAGGGATATACCATCTCTCGCTCTCTACTCCTACAAATTGAAATCCAACTGTAGAATTGAAAAAGCGTAGAGGAAGAAACTTCACCGCCATGAGCAAATCTGGAGCTTGATGAAGCTGCAAAATCCCCTCCTTTTGTTTGCACTAGTGTTCTATGTTGCACTGCACAGGGGGGAAAAAAGGTAGAAAGCGAGCCTGCTACAGATGTGACTAGCTATGAATATTCATGAGTGCCATTGCTCCTCCTCTCCTACAGCATCCAGGCCTTTCTGAGCTCCCTCTTGCACAGCTCACAGATGCTTCCCCTGCTCCCCCGCCTCCACTTCCCCCACCCTCAAATGTGCCCTCCCTGACCAACCCTTGAACAAGATTGCAGTTTATTTCGATCACAGCCTGGCATGATACAGTGATCGGTGTGGCCTTAGAAGTGTGTGTGTGTGTGTGTGTGTGTGTGTGTGTGTGTGTGTGTGAATATACTCTTGCATCAAAACAAAGGGGAAGAAAAGAAAAAAAATGTAATTATCCACAGTTTTATGAATCCAACTCCCCTTAATGTTCATTATTTAAACCAGCAGCAATTACAAGTTCAAAGGGGTTTAGAGGGCCAGCAACCCGCATAATCACTGCCAAATTAAGCGGGACTCATTCGTCACAGGAGAGTACATCCTGAGCAGTGAATCATGCATGCCGTGACAGGCTCTGATTTACATAAAGCAGAAATCTGTGCCCTCTGGGGCTGTGCGTTACTTCATCTTGGTAGCCCCGTGTTACGTGGCTTTTCTTTGGGCGTTAGGAAGCTAACATTGCCTTATACGTTGGCATAGCATTTCACTTGACTGTTGACAATAGTCACTCACGTTGGCGTGGGCTTGTGTTCACATTAACATGCTGGGCTGTGACGCAAGTGAAATTCTCATTCTTGAAGAGAATTTATTTCCCTAAAGTTCGTACGTCAGATACTTTCATAATCAAAAAGAACCAGAGTTTGGGAGCAGTTGTATTTCCTTTCATCCCAGTCTGTTGAGGTTTGTAGTTAAAATCAGTGATACAAGAAAGCAAAACCCCTTGGACCTAAGGCCTCAGTAGGCCTAAGGGAGTGATGTGTTCCCCATCCTGAAAGCATTGAGGAGTACCCTCTAAGGCTCTCCTGTTTGGCATTGAGTGTTACCTGGTGACTGCTTAGGGTCAATCCTTGAAGGAACCTGTGATCTGAAGCTGGGCTTTATGTTACCAAACTTTAGAGGGCTTCCAAGGGGGATGGTTCAGGAAACCTGCTTGAGAGCTCTCATCAGCCATTGAAATCTCTTGGGTCTAAATGATAAAACTTACAAAACTGAGTTCAAATGGGAATGTATTAGGTTCAGAATAATGATGGAAGACACCCAAACACTATATGCACCTTTCTACCTCCTATTTTTAGGTGTTCTTGAATGTTCTGTCTCATTCTTCAGGCAAAACTTCATACTGAATTATCACTCGTTTTTCCTTTTTGGGAGAAAACTCATCTTTCCATGTGTGGCTAAATCATTTTGCTATTATGTCACCCCCGCCTGCCTCCCCTTCCTGCCATTATCTCTTCCTCGTTTCTCAGATACAGAGTTGCATCCACACTTAGGATTTGAAGTGCTTGGGATTTGAGAATTAGGTTGGCAATTTTGGAGATTACCTGCACTTATGTTTTTTTGCTGACTTTGTAGTGCAGATAAAGGTCTTGTGGTTTTGTCTCTTGTAACTGGGTCTACACTACACATATATCAAAGCAGTGTGGTTTTAAAAGTTCTTTGAAGCAGATCACAGTAGTTTTTGAAGCGATGTGACAAAACGAACCCAAGGCACCCTCAGACGGGCTTCCTGGTGCTCTGCTGTTGGTAACTTTGTACTACCACCAGGCAGAGACTTGAGGGGTTTCACCTTACAACTCAGTGTCTGAAAAGTCTGTTTTCCCGGATTCTTCCCTCCATTCTCTTCCCTGAAAGCGTCGATTAAGGGGAGATTGAGGCTATGTTGTCTCTACTGCTATAGGTCTGTGGAAAGGTAGCGTGTTTATACAAGAAAGAGGAGTTAGTCAGGAATCTCAGTCCTGGGTTAGTCCAGTGAAGCAACCCAGTATTTACCAGGTCATATGGGCAAGTCATTTAAGCTCTCTGAGTTCTGGTTTCCTCATCTGTAAAATGGAGAAACTCATTTCTCCCCTAACATGTTAAGTTGTAGGGGGTGGTGGTTTTTGTTATTTCTGTTCCATTTCTAAAGCTCTGAGCTCATCAAGCTGAGTTTCTCGTAAAACCATCCCTTTCCCTCCCCTTTCTTCTGCTCATCTTTGTTGTTAAGAAGGAAGATCCTATCACCCTGTTTCTTTAGGCCTGATTCACAAGTTCTGGCTGAGGTTTGCTATAAGTTGCCATCTGGCATCCTGAGTGGAAGGACTCTTTTGGACTCAGTGAAGTCTTCCATACCAGTTTTCTTTCTTGTACACGTGTCTCCAGTTGTCCTCGTGAAGAATCATCGACGTGTTGACCTATGTCCTCCTGTGTGTCCTCCTCCAGAACAAAATCTTTCTTTTTTTCTGCCTACATCATTTCATGCCTTTTCAAAACCAAATACTGCCAGGTTTTTAGGGCCACTGAGATTGAAACATACATTTACGGAAGAAAAGGATTGGTAGAGAAGTTCATGTGCTGTAATGTACCCCCAGAAGTGCTCATACAAGTTGGGTTGAAGAAAGATCATTCTAACCTCTCATATGTCCATCTGAAAATGTAGTCAACAGTCTGCAATTCCAAATAGGATTTATGAGTGAATTACTTAAAGGTATTCTAACAACTTAATATAATTGAATTCGTGTGCACGGGGGCAATTTTAGTTAGCATACTGACAGAAGTAGTCACATGATATAGCTTGTGTAGCATATCGACGTACAATATTTGTATCGATATACAAATATATGTAGGACAGCATATGGATGCACACACATGCCCGTGTGTGCCGTGCACATACAATCACATTATGGAAAGGTAAAACCCATACAAAGTAAGTAAAGGTTTATAGCATTTTCTCAGTGAAATTCATGGGGCATTGCAGTGAGCACATTTCACCTGTGGGGTACTTTGTAACTGGCCTACAAAGAGGCTGTATGATTAGATTCTGTGGTTCACTTAGTGATAAAAATATTAGCGTGCTTTCTTTGCAAACAAATTGTGCATCTGCCCATTCATATCTTTCTTAGCAACCTATGGTTTCCAAGATGGCCATACCATTGGGAAAGGACTGAGGAAGAGGGAGAGGTTTTAATGATCAGATTCCACCTTTTTTGGTCCAGCTTCTATAAAATCTTCCTGCTATATTGAGCCAAAGTACCCATCAATGCTCCTTTTATTGGACATGCTTCATATATTGTGATGAGATTATATGCATCCGTAGAGGTTGTTAGGAAAAACTTAACATGCCACTGATGTGCAATGAAGGAAAGTTAATTGTGTAGATGCCACAGAACTGCCTCAATGAGTAGAGCCCTCTGTCAGGAGTATTAATCTGCCTTGAATAAAAACTGCTAAACAGGCTTGTAACCAATAGCCTCAGGTAAAACCTGGTATTAATAAATCCATGGCAATGAATCAAACCGCAACTATCTTTATTCACATAGGGATCTATAGACTGTAAAACCACTGATAGAGGCTGGTCTATACACATATTCCTCTTTCATACTGCTCACAGAATTTAAGTCAAATACAGTTATTGAAAATGTGCATGTCTCTTTTCAGCCTCGATTACGTTGTCAGTACCAAGTACTTTCATTAGCCAAGAAAAAGAATTCTTTAGGACTCTGTGTTTACATAAAATTTATATTTTAATAAAGAATTTTCTTTTTTCTATTTGAAATGTCCCATGGATAATTGAACTCTCCTGGAAAATTTCAAGTATCATGGACTTGAAACTCTTGTACAATTCAACTGCATCCGAAATTGGTCATTGTTGAAGGTGACTAACTTGTAAATGTGTGAAATTTGCATGACTGAATTATGGGTAGAGATGAGAGGTAGCTACTTTGAAAAGTTATGCCTCTAAATTTGGCGTTAATTATTACTATCTCTGTGGTACAACAAATGCCTCAACCTCCAAATATACATACAGAGATATAATTTATACAGGTAGATCTATTTATATGTATTTTCATCTGGAGAAAGGTTTATAGACTAGGTGACATTCCAGATACATTTCTGTCCCATAAATCTGTTTCCCCTTGTCTTCACAGGGAGCAATAGACGATTGTTTTCTTTCATTTGCGGAACGGACTAAACCTAAAGCTAAATACAGAGAGGTAGGCAGAGAGGAGAGAGCTATGATAAGAAAGACAGCATTTGCGGACTCAGACCAAGTTTGTTCTGTGTTCCCTAGATAATTTGGGATGCAATGAGTATTATGAATTAGATGTTTTTCTAGAGGGAGAGATGTAGAGATCTAAGTGTGAGTTTGAAAGGAGCAAGAGATAAAGCTAGATCAAACATAACCCACTCCCCACCCCCGCCGTTCAATTAGAAAAGGTTTCTTTTGTCCATTTTAAACAACTAACTTAAGGAACTTTGGAGATTGACTTGAAACAGTGCTTTCCCGGATTTTCCAGGCCATGAAAAACGTGGGTTAGGGCATGCCAAATGCAGTCTGCACATCTCCCTTACTCCTATCTCTGGTAAGTCCTTAATTCAATGTTCATTTGCTCTGCTTTTACTGAGCAGTTACTAAATATGTTAGGAGCTGGTTTAATTCAGTTTATCCATATCCATACTTACTCGGTATCTAAGTATACTTACACATACCTTGCGATTGTACATATTCATAGATATCTTTACGAAGTCACTATTTTCCAGACCCTCGTTTTCAATTTCCAGACCCTTGTCACTGAGGAAATTTTTGAGTATCCCAAGGATAATTTTGTGAAGCATCAAAATGATTGGGAAGTAACTTTCTAAAATACTTTTTTCCCAATTGCATGTCTTCATAATAATTAAAGCGTATACTTCACTGCCATAAACTCACCCCAAAGGATATATTTTAAAACACTTTCATTGTCTTAATAGACACAGTCTTTTGTGTAAATGTTTCTCCAGCCAGTATTTTCCCATTTACACAACACTTAGGTATCCTAGCAGTGCTAAAATAAACATTGGCTTCAGCTGAACAGGACAAATGTTTGCACTCTGGAATTGTTTGTTGATGAAATAAATATTTTCAACCCAAAACAAAACAAACCTGAACTCTAAATTTATTAATGGGAAAGTGAGGCCAAATTTATGTTGGGTTTATGCTTGAGCTGACATTGCATTTGAAATTTATTTTTGTGGTTACAGGTGTTCTACTTTCATGGGTTTTCCTAAGGAACCCAATCAGTAGGAAAAAAAAAGTAATATAAGAGGTAGGGAATATGTTCACCAGTTAGGGTTCCATTCTACTTTATTTTCAGCCTGAAAATTCTCCTTTATACCTAAATGTGTACAGCACAGAATGCCATTTCTTATGTTTCTTCCTATAATGCGTTCTTGCACTTATGTGGTGCTTCACTTAAAAATACTTTAGCTTCCCCCTCCCCAAATCAATAACTCTAATGCCTGCTCCAAATAAGCTAAAATAGTTTTGATAATTTTCTAGCAAATGGCAAACTTTTGCCTTTTAGCAGTTAAAAACTTTCTGAAATATTTAAAAATCATTTTTGACAGTATATTAAAGTGAGTGGAAGTCTTTATCTAAAGATCCCACTCAACTTTTCATGTACTTAAAATATTACAGGCAAATTGAGGAGGTGACTTATTATAGAAATAAGTAGACTTCAATGAATAAATTTTCTGAAAGAAAAGTGACTCTTTTGTGAAGGAATTCAAATTGCATACTTCATTTTGTGTCTTATCTTAACTGGCTTTTACTCACCTACATGCATTTGCAAACCCATGTAAATGGGTCAAAGGTTATTGTGAAACTTGAGAGGAAATGCAGAACTTCCAACTGTGGGAAATGGGTAGAAGTATGTTTTATAAATACTTGGTTTATTGAATTTACATTGGTTTGATTTTATTGCTAATTTATAAAACAGTAAAAAAAAGTAAAAACAAAATTAACTGGTTTAGAGATTATTTAACAAAATATATACGTGTTATATGTAGAAAAAAATGTGTTGTGTGTGTGTGTGTGTGTGTGTATAGAAGACCACTGGTATACATACCGAAAAATAATCTAGGGGTAAAATTGAAATGCTCTTACTGTAAGCATTCTTTCTTTATTTTTTTAAATTATTTTTTAAGTTTATTTCTTTATTTTGAGACAGAGGAGCAGGGGAGGGGTAGAGAGAAAGAGAGAGAGAGAATCCCAGGTAGGCTCTGTGCCGCCTCCACAGAGACCAGAATGGAACTTGATCTCACAAACCATGAGATTGTGGCCTGAGCCAAAACCAAGAATCAGACACTTAACTGCCAAGGTCACCCAGACACCCCTACTGTAAGCATTCTTTAAATTGCCTTGCTTTATTTAGGATAATGGTCACATGTAAATTTCCAGTGTTTAATTCTCTATATTCAATTTACCACTTTGTAAAACATATAGTTATCGATAACAGATATTTCAGGCTGACCCATATACTTCTTATGTGAAGAAGAGAATGTTAAGCTGTAAAAATCATTGAGGTTTGCTGTGTAATGAAAAGTAGCTTTCTAGGCGCATATAGACATCTTGGAGACAGCCTTGTGCTGGGTATTCGCGTGCTGATGAAGCATCAAGGATATTTATCAAAAATTCCTGTTGCATCTTTCCTAACCCAGCAGAGATTTCTGATCTTAGTTTTTTTTTTTTTAATAAACTAAAATTTTAAGGAACTGGACTGAAGGACAAGGAATTTTATAAATTAGTGGTTTCCAAGGGTGTACTCACAAAGAGATGCTGAGAGGCTGTATTAGAATGTTTTTGCCTCCAAATAACCGAAAACCGCTTCACAAACGGTCTTAAATGATCATGAGAAAGTTCCAAGGTACGTGTTATAGTGGACTTTAAGGGAAATGGAGCTCAAGGGTCCAGGGAGGTCTTCAGAGACCCAGAGTATCTTTGTTCTCCCATCCACATCTTGGCTCCGCCCACAGGTAGGGTTTCTTGGTAGTAATAACATGGCTGCCAGGGCTGAAGGCTGCCTCACTCAGATCCCTGGCTGAAAGTGGCTCCTTGTGGGTCTCCAGGCTTACCAGAAGGCTCTAGCAAACATCTTTTTTTTTTTTTTTTTAATGTTGGCAAGAATTTAGTCACACCAGCAAGGAAATAGGGTTGCCCTTAGACAAGTTGACCCATCCTTAAAGTTAAAAGGATTCTCAAGATTCCATTTGTTGCCCTCTGACTTTATATTGTTATTCCCCTTTTACATATGAGGCAAAAGAGTCCTGAAGCCGCGGCTACCATTTTAAGATACAGACTAGTTAGTCTTTCATATATACCTAGCAATCTCCAACCTCCTCCTTTCAAAAAATGTACATTCCAAAAATGGTCTGGTCTGGAAACAGGACATGAAACAGTACCTGTTTTCACTAAGCTACATCAGAATGGCTGCAGAAACTTTAACCAGCAGGAGTTTGTTTTTACTGTTATTCAGGCATTTAGCAATCCGAGGTCATTGGCTTATCCATGAGGAAGTGGATATCAGTTTTTCTCGGGTGAACAATTAACAGCTCTGTGTCTCTAGTGAGCTATGTCAGTTGTAAAAGGGGGAATTTTTGAGGAAAAAAAATCTCTTTGGCACTGGCTTGGGTGATCAAGAGAGACAAATACTATCAAAGATCCATGTGATAGAGAAAGGGACAGGATGAGTAATGAAGGAAGGGGTGACTTAAGGTAGATTTGCATACAATGAAAGTTAGCAGCTTAGTTTATAGACCACAGATCAGGCCGTGATGGAGAAGATTATAAGGTTACACCCCAGAAAAGTATTAGATAAGCTTCTCAAATATCCATTTGCATAAAGTTAAGTTCATTTATATTTTTACAGTGGCCAGGTAAAATTTTGCACCCTTCAGAAAAAAAAGAGACTGCCGAATCATGGCTCAATTTGAGACTTATTTATAGGTATCTTTATTCCTGTCAAAATTGTTATAATGTGATTGAGTTGTTTGGTATGAAAATCAGTAGTGATGCTGAATCACTATCAAAAGTGGGTGTTTGAAAAAATTAAATGGAAAACATCAGTGGTCAAAATAAGAATGTAAAGAATAAAATATGTATTATGAACAGGCAAGATTTATTTATTTAAAAATTCATATGAAGGATTATTCAAAACAAGGAAAGGAGATTATAAGTAATCGTATAACAATAGTAATAATGTAGCTTTTTACCTCCCAAAGGATCTCTAAGTGCTTTACAGAGCCCCCCATTTCTTTGAGAGATGTATAATAGATTCATTCACTTATATACATAGAAATAACTTGTCAAGACTTTGAAATCCCTCTCCTACGGGGATCAAATTAGCGTTAGGGAGCTCATTTTCAAAAGGTATGTCATCATCGGTAGGGGTCGTATGGAGCTGGTTTGCAGAAGGCAGCAAATCAGTAAATAACACCTAGAATGTAGAGTGTCAGCAAGAAAGGCATCACCACACACCAGTCTCTAGAGTGGGGACAGGTTTTGCTGCCATTGCGTCATGCGGCATGCAGGCTCCTCATAGGGCACCGGGCACTGTAGTCCTGGTTTGTCCATTTGCTTTTTTCAGTCCAGCCCATGGAGTCCCTGTTGAAGTCCCAGACTTCAATTTTCTCCCATTCCTCTTTTATCTTTTTTATTATTTCTCCTAAAAATGTCCTTTGACTTTTCATATCAGCTTCATATCTCATTTAGAACTTAAGCCCCCTGACCCAGGAGTGGCTGGATAAAATCACAGTGAGGACTTACATTAATTAGCAGTGACTCTTTAACCATTTGTTTATGTAACAGTGATGTTGACAAGGCAAATAAAATGAACTTTTGACGCAAGGCATTTCAACGTGATTTTTACGTATCCTTTCCTTGGGATTTTTGAGAACGCGGAGGCTGCAACATGGCTTTACTGTGCCTCACAATTCTTGGAATAGAGGTTTTTGTTGGCTGCTGTCTCATAAGTCCTACCAAGACACCATTTTAGTGATATGCAAAGGACCTTGCTGGGCTGTTTCTGACTGAGTCTGGGTCTTGTTCTTGAATCTCCATGGGTATCCTGCCTGGTGTCACAAGTGCTAGTGACAGGCCTTGAGGCAGAGGTGTGGACACGTATAAAGAGCAAGCAGCTTAACATACAGCCTGTGGGCTACCTGGGACATGCCGACACATCCAAGGGAATCAACTGTTGAGGCCATTTCCAGCTCTCTTATTCAGTGAGTCTAGAAAGTTTCCTGCCATCATAGCAGACTACTTTCATTTTCCTGTGGAAGTAGAATTGTCTGATAATGCCTAGAGCAACAAAGGCCCTATCCTGCTCAGACTGAGTTTTGTGCTTCAGTGTCACAGCTGAGACTTACTGCTAGAATTCTAATCCTGAGCACAGTGTTCAAGATGGCAGCACTTACTGGCTGAGAGTGACAGAGTTCACATACTCTCTGAATAGAGAGCCCTCAGTTATTCTACAGCATCGATATAGATAATTGTCTCTTTTGAGTAGAGAAAGGGATACTTAATGTATTTGTTTAAAAGTGTTTTTTCTCTATCTCTATCTTTGGAATAGTAAGTAGAAGTTGTCAGGCATGACCAACGATTAAAGTTATATAGTAGTTGTGGAGACCCAAAGGCCAATTTGAGAATTACTCATTTACACTTTATCATGAGGAACAATATTCTAGAGAGGAATTTGGAAGAGAAGACTCCAAAAGTGTGGGCCACTTCTTTTTGTTTTAATGTTTTTTTTATTTGTTTTGAGAGAGACAGAGAGCACGCGCGTGTATGTGTACGTGTGCATGCCTGCACGCCAGTCGGAGAGGGACAGAGAGAGAGAATCCCAAATAGGCTCCAAACTGTCAGCACGGAAGCCTGATGTGGGACTAAATGTCACAAACCCTGAGATGATGATCTGAGCTGAAATCAAGAGTCGTTGCTTAACTGACTGAGCCACCCAGGTGCCCCTGTGGATCACTTTTTAATACATAATAGAGTCTGTTGATGCTAGTATGAAATACTGATTAGTTGTAGTATCTTATGGCGCATAAGGTATCTTAGGGAGTTCAGCATGTGATGATGTTCTTGTCTCCAGGTGACATGATTCTTGCTTTTATTTTATGTTTGCCTTCCTTCTCTCATTAATTTAAAAGAAAAAAAATCTATGAAACTTAAAATGATTAACAATTCTCAGGTAAAAAATTTAGCATCAACTGTTTTCCTTTTTACCCTGAAATCATTGCTAGTATTATATTTGAGCAAAAGTGAGGGTTCTAATGCACTCAAAGCTTTTGGCTTTCTGACAACTATTTTCTGGAGCGTCACACAGAGTCTCTGGCCCAAGGAAGCGTGAACACACAGGGTTCACTTAAGGCTGGAGGGAGGGTCTCTGCTAAGAGGGCAGAATAATCAGAGGACCTTGCTGTTCTACTCACTACTTAGCAGCTTGGTTTGCTTCAGGCTCTCAGGGGTTGTCAAACTCAACTCCAGGCTCTCCTCCAGCCGTGGTCAGCCATTCAAGGAAATGTCTTTCCGGAGGTGAATGAGCCCTCTACGAGACATGGTTTCATACAATTTTTATATTTGGTAGGTACTGGGAGCAAGGCTCTAAAAAAGAAAAAAACAAACAAACCTAATACACTTAAAAGTTCTCCACGTACTACTGTTTTCTCAGAAATAAGTCCGTTGAAAACAAAACAAAATTAATCAGAACCTCAGTTGTCACCAAGAACAGCCCCTCTTCTTCTACAGCTATACGACAGCTCTTTCATTTGCCTTGTTTAAATGAAAGTAGATAGGGGCGCCTGGATGGCTCAGTCGGTTAACCGACTTCGGCTCAGGTCATGATCTCGCGGTCCGTGAGTTCGAGCCCCGCCTCGGGCTCTTTGCTGACAGCTCAGAGCCTGGAGCCTGCTTCAGATTCTGTGTCTCCCTCTCTCTGACCCTCCCCCATTCATGCTCTGTCTCTCTCTGTCACAAAAATAAATAAAACGTTAAAAAAAATTAAAAAAAAATAAATGAAAGTAGATATAGGGAAAGTTAGATTAAGATGTGACATGTAAGAAACTTCTTCATCAACATGCACTAATCCCTGCCACCACCAAAATACAGATGAATTGTTGAGGGGGGAAAAAAATTTCTACTTGATGAGAAAACTACTTTAATCAACATTCACTTCCACCTAAATGTTACCTGACTCATCTATTCATTTATTCAACCCATGTTTGGTGGCCTTTTTCCCCCCTACCTTTGAGCAAATAACTTCACTAAGTTATAGGAGGAACGAGGGCCTGCCCTCATGGAATTTAAATACATGTAGAGATAAAGTGGGGATGTTTAACAAAAGTTAAAAGTAGCAGGTGGAAAGTGTCAAAAGTGCGGTATGGGTAGAAGTATTGGTAACAACGTCAAAAGCAAGGGGAGGGGTGGATGGAGGAAGGAAAGATTACTCCCAGCTGAGGGAATTACTGGGTGTGATGAGGGGGTTGCAGATGGGGGAAGGGGAGAGAAGACTTTGAAGGCAGGCACGGGGCCAGGGGTGGGGAGTGGGGGCAGCAGGGACAGTGCAGGGGGTGTAAGGCCAGGAGTGATTAGCAGGGATTGGTTCCATACAGCCTGAGATAAGGCTGCCAGAGCAACAGGAAATGATGTTGGGAAGGCAAGTCCACTCAGATTGGAGACATCACTAGTTAAGTGATTGTAGACCTGACTAGATAGAGACTGAGTTTTTGTGCAAGTAACTGACCTGGTATGGTTGTAATGCTGCACAGTGAGTTAAGGAGAATTAAATCAAATAGGTTGAAATGCCAGAAGACTGGAAATGGAAATACTGGTTGTAAGGCTTTTGTGTAACCAAAACAGATATTTCCCAAAGTATGGGGAGGGTGTGATTTCTGGTATGTAAGGTGAATTTAAGTGATACTCAGATTTTGATAATAACATAGCCTAAATATGTATTAGAAAAACATAATTTGCACATCAAACCTCTGACTCCATAGACTATTGCCATGGACAAGTCTGAGAGGGAGAAATAGGTCTATTAACTTAAACATATTAAATAGTACAGTGTGTATGATCTGCCCATATTATTCAAACCTTGAAGGTCTTAGGGGAATGGCTAAATGTTGGGGAACCGTAATCTAAGTGAAAGTTCACGAGTTCCTACATTAGGGGGACGGAAGCTTGAGAAGTTGTTTGATGGGGAAATCTGCAGATTTTGGCAATTCAATTGTGATGAGCAAGGAAAAGAGAGAGAGCATTCCAAGATGTGGCTAAGGTTTGGAGCCTGACCCTATTAAAATGCCAAAACCCATTAAAGACATAAAAGGTGAGTAGGTTCATGAGAAGGTAAGAAAGAGTTAAGTATATGGCAATTAAGAGTTTGGGAGACTTTCAGCATTTAGAAATGCAGAACTGAAGAGCTGGCATAGGAAGAGCTTTAGAAGCGGCCCCAGAGGTAAGAGCTGAAGTTGTGAGGTTGTGACTGGGGACTACAGAGAAGTGAAGAGGGCCAAGCAGGAGAAGCAGGAACACACAGGATCTTGAAAGAGCATTCCAAGTCTGAGCCTCAAAGGTAGCCCTTTGGTTAGCATAAGGTAGTCACTAAATAAAACTAATGCAAAAGAAATGTATAATCAACAGAGTTGAGACCTGAAGAGAATTTGAGGGGCAAAAGGGAGAACATACCATTTCATTTGGCCATGAGGAAGTCACTGGTGACCTTTGGGTCTGTAGAGTCTCAGCAGAGTGAAAGGGCAGAAGCCAGATTGCAAGGAGGGAAGGACAGAGTCAGGGGGTCTGGAGGTAGACTCTCCTTTCAAGACATGAAAATAGAAAGGATGCTAGCTTGAGGAGTGGCAGGGCAGAGAAAGGATTTTTTTAATATTTATTTATTCATTCATTCATTCATTCATACATTCATTTATTTATTGAGAGAGAGAGAGAGAGAGCGCACACAAGTGGGGGAGGGGCAGAGGGAGAGAGTGAATCCCAAGCAGGCTCCATGCTAGCACGGAACCTGACATCTCAGGACCACAAGGTCACTACCTGAGTCAATATCAAGAGGCAGACGTTTAACCTCCTGAGCCACCACACGCCCTGAAAGGATTTAAAAACAATTTTTTTTTATGTTTGTTTATTTTTCAGAGAGAGAGTGGAGACAGAGTGTGAATAGGGGAGGGGCAGAGAGACAGGGAGACACAGAGTCTGAAGCAGGCTCCAGTCTCTGAGCTGTCAGCACAGAACCCACGAGCTGTGAGAACATGACCTGAGCTGAAGTCGGATGCCCACCCGGCTGAGCCACCCAGGCGCCCCATGAAAGGATTTTTTTTTAAGAAGAGCGTATGCTCAAGCATATTTGTAGGCAAAGTAAAAGGATCTGGTAGAAGTGAGGCGATTGAAAGTTCAAGGGATGGAGGGGGAGGGCAGATTGGTGGAAAAGTCAATGAAGAAGGAAAGAAGAGCAGAAATGAAAGGCACACATGGAGAGGTAGCACTGGCACTGTGGTTGAGAAATAAATACAGTTGGTGATATGAGGAGGGGAGAAAGGGAGGAAGCTTGTATGAGATGGCCTTGGTTATTTCCTATATGTAGGTAGATCATTTTCAAGTGTGCAGGATGGGGGTTTGTCCCTTGAGAGACACAGGCAGGTTGGTGGTTCTTGGTGCAGGGAATGTGGAGGAAACCAGCAAGCATGAGTGCAAAGGCCACAGAGACAGCTTCTTCAACAGCTCTTAGCCATCCAACACTGAAGTACAGGCTGGTGAGTTTGCGTTATGGAGGTAAAGAGCCCTCTGTCCTGATTAGAATCTAAAGACCTTATTTTCTACTTAATTTAAGTATCATCAAGCAGCTTGTAGAAGAGGTTGTCCTAACCTTCTGTTTCTCCAAATACCCCTGTACCCTTCTGTGGTCATTTTCAAGGCCTTGCTGTAAGGACCAGTGGGTGGGTCCTAGTAATCAAATGCAGTCATTTGAGACACTGAGGCAAGAAGAAATTATGGGTTACCAACTTTACTCCTCTTTTTCCTCTTGACAGTTAAGGCACTATCTTGCTGGAATACAGAACAATTAGACAAAAAGCAAGGGTTCACCTTATTTCCATGTAGGAAACAGGGAAGGCACTGTTTTTGGAGTCTGATGTCCTACATGACACAGTCTCTCTAGGCCTTTATTTGTTCATCTGTAAAAAAAAAAATGTTTTTAAAAATTTAGACATGGGGTTTAAAAATTACATTCCCAGTAGGGTTACTGTGAGGACTGAATTAAGTTGTACAATACAGTGCCATGTACATAGTACTTGTTCAATAAATGGAATTATTTTCCATAGTTACTCTCAGATTCTACTTGGATAGGTTTTCACGGACTATCTTTTGAATGAATCCCGTATGCATTTGATTTTTGGAAAGTGTATTTGCTGTAAGTTAACAGTGACAAGGAAAAGGCAATATTTGTCACATGGTTAGAGGAATGAAACCCTTGGCCCTGTTTTCTTAAAAATGAAAACTCCCATAGTTAGGTTGAGTTGCTTATCATAGGCTGGGGTCTACAGTTCCCAGAGCAGCAGCATCCTTACTCAGTGATACTGGTCTGTGTGTTCTTTGCTTTGCTTCTTTTGCTGTGCTCAATGCTAACCTCCTTCCCCTGGGGCAGGCACACTAAGTGTCACTGTGACATTTCCCCTCTATTAGAAGAGGGGGCCATTGTTCAGTAAGAGTTGGCATGGGTTTACTATGAGTGACTTCAACCCATTTTGGCCAGACACATCTTGGCTTCTGACACAGTTGTTGTGGTGCCCATGTCTGTCCATCCCTGTATGCCCCATGCCTGACACAGATCCTGGGACACACTGGACACTTTTTGTTAATTAAATCAATGAGGCCGTTGTGAACATGATGAGAAGTCATGTGCTGCTGAGAGTTTGGATAGGTGGCTTTGTTAAGAAAAGTCACCACCAATAGACGTCTGGCACCCAAGCTCTGCTGGCTTTGTCATCAGTCCAGTGATGTGCAGTTATTTTTAAAATAATGAGTTGATTGGGGACATTGATGACTCTTTCTAATTTGTGCTGGATGCAGAGAGAGCCAATATGTTAAATGGCAGGAGCAGAATCCAAAGAAATCCTAAGAAATAGTATAGCAAATGGAAAGAACAGTCCATGAACGGTTAGATCGCTTAGGTTTGAATCTTGGTTGCACCATGAACTAGGGGTGTGACCATCAGCAGTTTACTTAGCCTTTCAGCCTTAGTTTTGTCAGCAAAGTTAGGAGGAGAGTCACTACCTCATGGGGCTCTTGCGTGGGTGAAATATATCGGTGCAATGTGGAAACCCTCAGAGCAGTGCACTTGACACAGAGTAGGAATCACTTAGCTTATTTCCTACTGCCAAAAAGAATTTGGATCTGTTGCAACAATGAGCCAACTCTAACAAGATGAAATTATAAAGAAGATAAATGTAAAGAATGCTTAAGTACCAAGATTCAATTACATAAATATAAGACAGGAGCTATATGACAGAAGGAGAGATTTTAGTTAACAGTAAGCACAATATGATTTAGCTAAAAAGAAAAAAAAAATGCCTTGTATTAATACAACAAAATAACCAGAATGGTAGATGTCATGCAGAGTATAGTCCACACTGATCAACTGGCTTTGGATTATGGTATACCAGTTATGGGGTCCACCCCTTAAGGGAGACACTGACAACCGGTAGCCCACTGTGATGACATTGGCTAGTGGGGGGTGATCTTGCTTCAAAGTACCATGTAAGAAATGACCAGAAGCAGCAGGCCACATGTGAATTGGAAAAGAGAACATTTAAGAGCACAGTACAGCTGCCTTTATGGTCAGAAGGATTGCCATGGGGAGGAAGGTAACTAGTGTTGCTGTGTGACCTGACCAAGGACTGGGACAGGGATCAGTGGAGGTGCAGGGTGGCATATTTCAGCTTGACCTCAGTCAGCACTTCCCAAGCACCCGCTGTCAGAATGCAGAATGAACCACCCGTGCAGATGGAGGGCTTCACCTTCCTAAGCATGGTTAATGCAGGTGTGTTTGGGGCACGTGGGTGGCTCATGTCAGTTGAGCATCTGACTTTTGATTTCAGCTCAGGTCATGATCTCACAGTTCATGAGATCAGGCCCTGCATCGGGCTGTATGCTGACAGCACGGATCCTGCTTAAGATTCTCTCTTTCCGTCTCTCTCTGCCCCTCCCCTCCTTGCACTCTGTCTTTCCAAATAAATAATTTAAAAAAAAAAAAAAAAGACAGGTATGTGTGTTCCTTGGCGCATGTGTTACAGAGGAATTGAGAATTAGCTGTGAGACTCGACTATGTATCACCCATGGGCCATGCAACCCCATGGTTCCTGGATTTCCCATACCTTTCCTAAGTCAAAATGAAGACACAGCAAAATGCTGGTTTTGCCTCAAAAAAGGTGGAATACAGTTCAGTTTACAGGAAGACAATAAAAATTAACCAAGAAGGGTAAAGAGTTTTTCAGCCCACTGTTTGTTTGTTTTATAATGTTTTAAAAGAACCGTTAACTGAATTTCCTTCCTAGCCTAAATCAAATTCTCTGATTAAGAATTCTTCAAGCACTCCACAAAGTAAGCAGTCTTTCCTCTCACATCTGGCAATTTTTATAAAGAGAGCAACATGCTCAAGGCATAGCTCAAAATAGAACCTAAATCTCCCAACTTGTAAATCCCTGGGCTATCTCTATACAGCACTTCTTATCCTGAACTTTCTAGAGGCTGTTTGAATTCACCCTTCTAGTCCTTGGCGGGCTTTTCTTGCAGTGATCCACACTCTGTTTGCCTGTCCAGCTTCAGAAAGGTGAGAGGACTTGGCAAGTGGAACCTCTGCGAGTAAATAGCACAGGGAAGCCTGGATGCAAAGATGTGTTAGGAAGGGTTACTCCCATTTCTGGGTGGAGAAATGGCGAGCCTTATTTTTAGCTAGGAAGACAATGGGATGAAATCATGCAGTTTGGAGGTCTTGGTCATTAATCACAAAGCGGGTCGGCCCTCAGCTCCCAAGCCAGCATGAAAGTCAGGTCATCTACTGGAAAAAGCTCATTCCTTTTCCATCTGCCCCTCTTATTTACTGATGGCACTCTGTGGCACAATACTTGACCTGCTTAGAAAAATATACCACAGTCTGCCTTCTTGGTGGGAATTTTGGTACAGTTTTGCAGGTTCTTTTCAATTCCCTGACTTCACCCTGAAAAAGACACGTAATAAGCCTGAGCATCCACTATTGCTAAATGGTGTACAACAGCAGAAGTCCAAGCAGTGTTTACTTCCAAATCTAAGAACTCATTTGCATTATTAATATGCTAACTTGTGATAAAAAGAAGGGGGTGGGAATGAATAGTTCAATCAGTGGTAGTTCTGCAAATTGTCACCAAGAGCCATTGGTTCCCCAAGGCTGATGACTGCTTTGCATTCTTCCACGGTGGACACCCAGAGCTGTTGAAAAGAATTGAGACGCTTGTCAACAGAATGCAAAGCTGGCCTTCATCAAAACAATTTTAGTCTGTGAGACTAATGACCTTTCCTTGCTGTTTGTTTTAGTTTGGAACTAAATGAGAAAATTGTTTTAGATAACAGTAGCTTGGGCCTTCCTTTCCCAAGTATTTTATTGGGAAAAGCCAAGTAGCACAAATGTTAGCGAGTATTTAAAAAAAAAAAACATATATATACATATATATATATGTATATATGTTACATATATACATATATATATATGTAACAGACTAGAGGAAGTGGCTAACTAACCCGGAAGTCTAACTTCTGAATGGATAATAAAAAATGATAATAACAAAAAGCATCATGACTAAGGAGAAAATTGTCCATTGTTTGCTCACATTACCACAAAATAATAATAGTCCCATGTAATAAAATATGGCATTTGTAAGTGCTCCTTGCCTGCAGTTTTTTTTTTAATTTTTAAAATTTTTATTTTTTGAGAGAAAGTGAGACAGAGTGCAAGTGAGGGAAGGTCAGAGAGAGAGCGGGAGACACAGAATCCAAAGCAGGTTCCAGGCTCCAAGCTGTCAGCACAGAGCCCGATGCAGGGCTCAAACCTGCGAACCGTGAGATCATGACCTGAGTTGAATCCAACTGAACGACCCAGGCACCCAAACCCCTTTTTAAAAATAGCTGTAAACTGAGCTAGCTGATGAACTGTCTCTCGGGATGGGATAGGATCACCCTTGTTTCCTGTTCAGCCTTAGTGAAGAAAAAAAAAAATCCTATTGAAGGAAAAGAACATAATGGTTTTTGCAATCCAGGTGAAAGACTTGGTGGGGGGTGCGGTTTGAAGATCAATTAATCTTTAAATCTTGATCACTCAGTTTCTTTTCTGAAGAGCAAATAAATTCCAGCTTGAGAGAGTTGGTAGTCTGCAAACCAAAACATAAATATAAACAAGAGATATTCAGTGGAGAATATAAAAATCCTACTGGAGAAGGTAAATTTGAGTGGTTTTCATTGATCTTAAAAGTACTTTAGTAGTCCATTGGAAGTGGCATATAATTTTTTAAAATATGCACAGATATGGGCTTCTTTGGTTGTCTACGGGTGGGAATGTATGGGAATTTAAGTAAAATATCAAATAGCCTTTACTTAAACCACCAGATACTTTACACTAGCATTGACCATTTCCCTATGGATCCACATGAGGGTGGAGAACAGAGATGCTCCTTGCATCGTTGTGAAGCAATGCAATTTCTGTAAGTCGTGATCTGCTGGCATGTAATAACTCGATCTGCTTCATGCAGACAAAATATATTAAAAGTATGGACGAGTGAAGTTTGTGCCCCAGGGAAAAGGCGAGATAATGCATTGAAATTGTTCAGAGGTAGTTAGATGCCTAATGGTCTAATATGTGAGCTATGTGAGGTCTGGGGTCTGGTTCTCATAAATTCTGGCTAGACTGATCCTGTAATTTCAAGCAAAGGATAAAAGCGTTAGCCAGAATCATCAGTGTTCAAGGTCTATGATGCTGGATATTATTCATGTAAAGATTTTAAAAGGAAAAACACTTCAAAAGGGATGTTGTGGAGTATAATTCATGGTTCTGTGTATTTGTGTGTTTGCACTTGAAAATATATGCATACCTACATGCACAGTATAAGCCATTTAATGAAATAAATTAACTTGGAATTTATAGAAACCTTCCACATCTTTTCCATGATGGGATAGGATTTTTGATATAATAATGTGCAGCATGAAAAACCATGTAGGATCTAATTATTTCGACTTCAAACTGACATATCTGTGCTTAAATTGGAGTAAAAAACATGTTTGTAATAAAAATTTACCATTACGAATGGAATAATTTAAAACCAATTTGGACGGATTCAGGAGTGATTAGAGGAAAAAGTTCCCAAGACATTTGGTAGCCTTATAAATGATTTCACAAAATATGCTAAGACTATCCTACCAATTATATTGGCTGAATACTGAATCCCCAGATTTGAAGAGAAAATTCTCTAAGAGCTGGGCTTTTGAAATTAGGTATTTTGGTGGGTATGAAAACCCTTGATAATGTTCTCCTTTATATAATGTATTTCATCGTGGGGGTAGTAGTTTTGAAGTTTTCATTTGCAGTTTCTTTTCTTTTTTTAACCAGCTCACTCATGTTTGAGTCTACAGTATATTTATACAGTCTTTGCTGCCAGAGTCCTTGACAGTATTTTTAAATGCTTTCCCTCACTGACTAGGTTATACCAAGCACCACTCTCCTTAAGTTCTCAAAACTATACCACCCCCACGCACATCATGAATAGAGATGTGCATACTTTTTTTTTTCTTTTGTAAAACCAAATATTCAACCTAAAATTACTTTGGTTTCGTTGTGACCCTGAAAACCAACTCAGCTTCATACCTGTGGACGTAGATGGCATGAGCATCTATCTGATCCTGGTGACAAGACTATCATTGTAAACTTTCGCTCATAAAAAAAGGGCTGCAGTTACAAATATATGTAGAATTATAAAATCTCTATTAGCATCACACTTTAAAGCACTCTGACATTCTTTAAGAATCGTAGTAGAAAATACCCTTTGGGCAGAAAAACTGTTGATCTAGTCTAGTCTTCAGAGTTTACCTGAGGACGTTTGTAGATTCAGTTACATGTGATTGCTTGAGTTTGACTTTTCAAATAGCTGAAAATGCTTAACCACAAATTATTCTGCCTGACAGTGTAGCACATCTATACAGCCATTATCTTTTAATATTTCAAATATATAAATACTTGCTGTTAGGTATCTAGGAGGTGATATTCATTATTTAAAACTGAGGAGGAGCACCGGGGTGGCTCAGTCGGTTAAGTGTCCGACTTCGGCTCAGGTCATGATCTCCCAGATTGTGGGTTCGAGCCCCGCATTGGTCTCTGTGCTGACAGCGTGGAGCCTGCAGCCTGGTTTGGATTCTGTGTTTCCCTCTCTCTGCCCTTCCCCAGCTTGTGCTCATGTGCTCTCTCTCTCTCTCCCTCTGTCAAAAATAAACAAACATTAAAAAAAAATTTTTTTTGTTAAATCTAGGAAACCAGTCCCAGAGATTTAGATGCTCTTTAAAATATTTTTAAACCATCAGATCACAAAATTTGCATCACTCCTAACGTACTTTTGTGTGTGTGTGTGTGTGTGTGTGTGTGTGTGTAACCACATTTCACTTATTTTTCACCTGGAGGAAATATACTCAGAGTTCCATCTACCAGTCAGATAATGAAGCAGAATTGTAAGGAATCACATCGCTCTTTATCCTATTTGGTTGCCCTAGTAGACTTTGAATAAGTGGGGTGATACTTTTTAATCAAAGTATATGAATTATTTAAATACTTGAATCTATGAGTTGAGGGGGTTGGCCTCATTTAAATAATTATAAAGTGGGAAAATTTTCCAGAATTTACCTCTTCTAAGAGTCCCCCCCCCCATATTATTTGAAAGAAAATCCAAGCAACAGTTTAGCTCTGACTTTGAATAATTCTATTGGTGTGTCCATTCTTCCATGACTCTGCCTACCTCTTTGCCAGTGACATTTTCCCGCTGCAGGTTTATGAACATAAGGTGACCGTGTGACAGTCCTCAGCTACAGATAATTTGCAAAACTTTGTGGCAGAGTAGGGTTATTTGACTTTTCATTATATATTCTGTCCATTAGGGAGACTCAGTTTTAGCAGGAAGGGTAGGTACTGGAAATTTGGAGTTAGTTTACATTTTCTATCCAAAGTTAGGTAATATGATTACCTTTTGATTATTTCTGTTCTAAACATCTCAAGGCAAAATTCAAAATCCGTGCTAAAAACCTGAGTCAATTCCTTTCACCATCCCCCCTCTCTCCCCCTTGCCCTCATTCTCCAAATCTTTTCCAGATTGTTTGCAAAATGAAATTATCTAATTTCACGAGTATTTGTTCTGAGAAAGCACTAGAGTAGAGCGAATCCAGAGACCCAGTTTTAAAGCCCACTATCTTAAGACCTTTTTGTCCATGAAATACCACCTTGGATTTGGTTGGAACTTAGAGAGAGAACTATCCCAGGCCAAACACTCCCCAATGTAGCTATGAACCGGCACACTGATAATGCCATTTATGGTAAATGACAAATGTCAACAAGTCGAGTTCTGAAAGCACATTGCTCCAAATCTCTGAGAAACACATAAAATACTTTGAATATTATTTTAAAGATTATGTTGATTTGTGGTCTTTCAGAAAACTCTGCATGCTTATAGTTGTCTTATTTCATTATTACTTTCCAAAATTTATATCACTAAATCAAACTGTAGCAAGAATTTATTCAGGACATTTTAATATCCATTGAGGCACTGTTTCAAAATGTACATCTGCTTGCTTAATTATAATATTTCTGAATTTGTAACTCCTGCCACTATTAAATTTAGTTTTTAAAAAGCTACAGACTAGGAACCAATGCTGAATTATTAATTTGAACATTATGAACTTTTCACGTTCTAAGTATAGAGGAAGAAATACTGAGCTAATTTGACTAATTAATCTAGTTGATTACAGTATATTTATACAAGCAGAGTTAATCTAGCAGACCCAAAAGTTTAAGGAGTCTCTAGTAAAACAATGAGGGAAGCAAATTAGTAATTCGGTGACTAAACAAGTTAGATTGAAAATGGATACCTTAATACATACTTTTAATCATCTTATAAAGAGATGATTATATAGCTTGATAACCTTCAGGTTTTGTGCTTTGTACTTGCGTTATGGTTGTGACACTCAAAGTGTTCTACAATACCACATAATGAAAATTTTTGCTTCTAGTTACTACCCTGTGAAAGCATACCCAGACTGAAGCATTTTCTATTTCTTCTCGGCAGGTTTTCTCACTGCACTGTGCTATCAGCTTTATTTATTTAGCACATACTATGAAGGTGCATGTGAGAAATAGCCTCTCTTGTTTGTTTAAATGTCCCACCTACTATAAAGTGGATGATTACAGAGTTAGAGAAAATTGAAACCTTTTTGCTTTGTGACAAAAACCACATTAAATGAGTCTGATTTGAGGTCTAGTCACTGATTCTGTCCCATGATAAAAGAGTTAAGACGTGGAATGTGCCCAAACAGAACTTCTGAAGGTATATGTTAAATCAAAGGGTGTTCCTTTGAGTTTGTACAAAAAGAGAAAAATCTCATTGATTTTATGGAAGAATTAAGGGAAAATATCACTCTATGGATTGCTTGATGTGAGGGAATACTATAGCATTTTGCTTTAGTCTGATACTTAGTAGACAAGTCCCCTGAGTAGGAAGCATGGCTAATTCTGTTCTTTTAAAGTGCCTAATGTGGTGTTGACACACTCAAATGTTAAATAATATATTTTAACATGAAGGGAAAGCTCAAAGCTTTCATGAGGTAAGGCTGAAAAATAGTTATACACGGCCCTTGGTTCATGGAAATTAAAGAGGCAAAGAACTCACATTCATTTATTTATTCCAGGAAAATCCTACAGTCTTGTGTTTAGCACATGTTGGATTTACATATCCTAGATTTTCAGGGCTTCAAATCCTTCCTCAAGAAAAAATTTTGTCCAATAGCACAGACTATCAGGACTTTTTTTTTTTTTTTTTCCCCTGAAAAGCATACCTCCTTCTCTGGCATTCACACTTTAAAGTATTCTACTAAAAACATTAAGTCTTCACTTTTTAAAAAAAAAAATTTACCATATACTTAAAACATCAAATTATATAGTTTAAATGAGTGCATTGTATGGCATGTGAAATGTATCTCAAAGCCATAAAAATATAATAAAATAGTCCATTAGTTAAGCTGATACAGCTAGTGCCTTCTTTTGTCCTTCTTTGACTAGTTCCTTTGATAGGTAAAAATTCAAACCAAAATAATGATTTCAAGTAAGAAATTTCCAGATATGTCAAAAAAGAGATACTTTAAAAAAGTGATTGAGGTGAACAAGAGATTGCATTTACAGCTCAGTCACTAAAAATGGGCATTTTATTTTCACATTAACAAATTTGTCATTTCACTCTGGCTCTTTTGGCTGATTTGGTGTCAGACAATTAATTTTTCCCTACAGATTTCACAAAATGTGATTGCACTTATTCACTTAATCCATAGATTTAAATTTTATTTAAAAAAATTTTTAAGTTTATTTATATATTTTGAGAGAGACAGAGACAGCGCGAGGCAGGGAAAGGCAGAGAGAGGGAGAGAGAGAGAATCCCAGGCAGGTTCCGCACTGTCGGCACAGAGCCCGATGCCGGGCTTGAGCTCACAAAACCACGAGATCATGACCTGAGTCGAAACCAAGAGTCTGACGTTTAACTGACGGAGCCACCCAGCACCCTAACCATTTTAAATTTTAAAATCTAACCGCATTCCTTTGGGAGGGTGAAAAAAAACAAACAAAAAAACCCCTCTGTTTAAAGGTGAGGCTACAGTGCCTGTCTTCAGGTCCCATAGCCTGGGGGTGTCCCAACACATACGCAGCCTTGGTCCTACAACGTTTTCACTACAGAAAAAATAACCATATAATATTCAGTGAATACCTGGCAACCACCAAATAGCCTGCTGATAAAGCAGCAATTTTAAAAAAAAATTTTTTTTAACGTTTATTTATTTTTGAGACAGAGAGAGACAGAGCATGAACAGGGGAGGGGCAGAGAGAGAGGGAGACACAGAATCTGAAACAGGCTCCAGGCTCTGAGCTGTCAGCACAGAGCCCGACGCGGGGCTCGAACTCACAGACCGTGAGATCATGACCTGAGGCGAAGTCGGATGCTTAACCGACTGAGCCACCCAGGCGCCCCTAAAGCAGCAATTTAAGCTACTCTGTTATATGAAATGTAGTATATAAAGTACTTCTTACAGTGACTGGCACATAGCCCTCTGAATAGGAGTTGACCAGTATTAATAACCATAGACATATAGTAACACCAGCAGAGTTGTAATAGCAGTTAAATACATACGATTAGGCCAATGGCGACATTCACTTCACTTGGATCTCAGGGAACAGTTTTGATGGCTGGAGGCAAATAAAGAAAGGTTGGGCAGAGGGTATGTCTGGGCCTTAGAGAGTTGCCGTTAGGGCTAACCCTGGGTGGCTGGAAGGCCACACACGTGAGCATCTGAGGAAGTTGAAACTAAAAGGAAAAGTCCTTAAGATGAGTATTACTCCCCCTCCCTAATCTGAACTTAGGCCAACCCTAATTCTATTATAATTAATGTTCAAAGGTGAATACTATGATGAGCATGTAGATGGCAGAGTTGATTCACCTGCATAATCAAACAGCAGACGGGTAGAGGCAGTGCTAGCAGAAATATTAGACTGCAAATTAATTGGCAAACCATGAGCTCTAGTTTGGTTCTATCCCTCAGTCGTCCAACTCGTCACTTGACCTCTTAGTTTAAAGCTAAATACGGTCTTGTTTAACTCTCAAGTAGCATGATTCTTTGTGTTTAAGCATTTTTTCTGATAGTTAATGAGTAAACAGGAAATGTCAGGCATTGTAGATAAGAAGAAATATGATTTTAAGGTAGTGTTTTGAAGTTTGACAGTGAGAGCATTAGTTAAAGATGTCTTTACAGGAGTTAGTTCTCTTTGCATTAACTGGGAGGTTTAAACTCTACAAAATGGGGCTCCACTTTTTTCCTGCAGAGCCTTTCACATTCTTGAAACAAGGTTTCCCCTATATTACTTGGGTGTCTTTTTCCATAAAGGAGGCATAGGATTATCCAGAAATATACAATTTATTATTATATTATGAAAGATTATGAATTAATCTTGAAATGCTTTGTAAATGCTTATATGAATACAAAATTGTTGTTTTGGGGACCTGCCAAATCTTGAATATCTCATTAAAGAGACAGAAAAGAGTTGTCTTCATTTGGGGAAATGGCTAATGGTTGTTTAACATATTTCCATAGTGAATGGTAATTTATTGTAAATTTCTGCTTTAATAAATCCTTTCTGGGGCACCGGGTGGCTCAGTCGGTTGGGCATCTGACTTCCGCTCAGGTCATGATCTCACAGTCCATGAGTTCGAGCCCCACGTCGGGCTCTGTGCTGACAGCTCAGAGGCTGGAGCCTGCTTCGGATTCTGTGTCTCCCTCTCTCTCTGCTCCTTCCCTGCTTATGCTCTGTCTCTCTCTGTCTCAAAAATAAATAAAAACATTAAAAAAATTTTTTTAAATAAAAATAAAAAATCGTTTCTGCCTTCCCACAAATCCATTAAGTGACTTATATAGCATGCCTTGGAGTATTCGGTCCTGGGCCAAGATGAGCTATTTTCCTCCCAACTGTTATCTGTTCTAACAAGTAGAGTCATAACAGTTGTGTAGAAAGGACACTTGTTAGACATGACAATATTTTGCTGTTTCTAAAGGGTTTCCCAAGCCAAATGACAGGAATGTCAGCTCACAACCATTGTCACTGAATTTGTATTTGCAACACAGTTGGGAAATTGATGAACAAAGAAAACTTATGTTGCTTTGATATTCCTCAAAGGATAAAGTTATCTCGGTCCAAAAAAAAAAAGAATCTAATGTGACCCATTTGGAAGATAGTAACTAATTGACATCTTTAAATACCTAAAATGGTATTTCAGTGAGGTGAACGAGTGCTCTTAAGTGCTCTTCTATCCATCAAAAATTATAAAACAGCTGAGCTAAAATTTTGCGTAGATCTGATACAACAAGTATTCTTAACAGAGAAACTGAGGGTGCCTACAAAGAAGTGGGACAGGGAGAAAAAGACAATTGTAGAGTGAAAGGTAGACTTCTAAAAGTTAGAAATTCTACCCAGAGCAACCCCTTCTTGGGGTGGGGAGACATTGGCTGTGAACTTTCTGAAGAGACGTTACAACTAGGTTGTGGTTCTTAAGGAAAGTGTGTTTCTCAGAGTCTAGGGTGAAGTTCTGGTAAAAACTAACTGGCTAAATAGTCACTAGAAATGAGACCAACTCTGCCACAGGCCACTTATTAACATGGTAAAACTTTGGTGGCAAAGAAAAGACAGGTCACCGGAGGGGCTGAGAGTCCTTTGTCCCCCACTGTGTTCGTAGAGATCATCTTCATCTGATCTGAAATGAATTTTAGTTACTTCCAGTTTTTTTTTTTTCAAGCACTTGATTCAGTCCCCAAAGTCACCACTGGGATTAAATTAGAGGATATAACACTCAGTTTCTAGGATCATCAGACCCTAGCCTTTCTGGTCTGTCCCCACGGACTGAAGAGATGATAGGAGATGTCTAAAGCGTCAGCTCAGTGTTTCTGTTGTGTTTTGTGTCGCTTTTTTCAGGGTACTGACACCCACTGAGACAAATCTCCATGTTGAATTCTCTCTGTTAAGATAACCGCTGTGATTGTTTATGCGACTGCCAGATCACTGAGTGTGGGGTGGGTGTGTGAGTATAATGTAGAAACTTTCGTTTTCTCATCGAAGTCTTTTGGGGCACACACTTCACCACCGCCAAGCATACTTCTCAGGCTAGCTGCCTACACACGTGCGTTCACCAACATTTGCGAAAGCACAAAAATGCCCGTCAGCCAAGACCCACTCTGGAAGACGAGAATCTTACGGAGCTGGGACTCGGTCCTCTGAGAAGGGGCTTCATCCGGCAAGTGCTGGTACCAGTACTTTGGGAGCTGGGCCTCAGATCTCTAAGGAGGGCCACTGCCAAACTAGTCCTGACACCTCTAAGTGGGCATAAGGAAGTTGATTCTGGCAGTGCCAGAGAAGCTGGAAACTGGAGCCACATGTAGCCGCCACACTGAAGTGCCCTTGCAAGGGAAGTACAGGTGGGACTTTAAGAGCACAGGAGGAAGAAGTTCCTTCTGTCCTCCTGTCTTCCCGGCTTTTTCCAGTGCTCCCTAATGGCAATTCTGAAGGAGCCTGGGGACAAAGGAGAAATGTAGTTTGTGATGTCCCAGCCCAGCATCCCAAAGCAGAGGACAGAAGAGAGAGTGTGGAGCTGAGAGATTTTAGCTCACCAAAGCCTGCCCTGGATGCTCCAGCTGAACACATCATATTCAGTTAATATGCTAAATGTAATTCTGTTTAATGAGGGAGAAGTGAGAAACCTGAGTATAAAAGAAAAGAGTCAAACTTTGCCAAGGAGCAGCAATAGTTGACCGTCTCCGTAATGCAATGATTTGAAAATCTGTGGCAGCAGAGGCCACATCAGAATGGATCTAACTGGCAGTGCCCAGCATGAACCCCCGCCCCCCCTTTCTCTCTAAATAGCCAGGAAAACCCAGGAAATAATAAAAATTATGATAGAATCAGAAACTAAGACTGATAGAATCTAGGAAGAATAGATCCTACTTCTAAGGCCTATGGAGCTTCAATTCACAGCATATCTCCACTTTTCCCGCATAAAAGAATTAGTGTGGCAAGAGGTAAGAATATGCTTTACAGCTCTGTCACCATCTGCCTGCTGACCCAGGGACCCGGAATTGTGCCAACCAGAAATCTGAGCAGAGACCCTGCCTAGCCCTTGGGAGCTGCTCTGAGAGAGCATTATTTCCCCTACGTTTCAGCTACCACTTTTCTACAACAAACAGATACTAAGATTCTTGGGAAACAAATGGACAGAAATCTAGGGGAATGTTAACAGTGGTCCAGGGCATTCTAATAGGTGTGTTCCTCACGAGGAGGCCACAGTGACAAGTGGGACATTGAGGGAAAAAATATTAGCTCTGCGGACTGTGGATTTCAGTTTCCCAGGTGCAGTGCTCAACTGCGAACAGGGCAAATGACACATCTGAAGATGCTTTCATTTGAGAGCCAGAAGGAATCCTCAGAATACCGTCCTGTAAGAAAACCAGGCCTCTAGGAAAAGGAAGAAAAAGTAAATGGAAAGGATGATGATGAAATGAAGACCACAGGACGATGAAAGAAGACTGAAAGGAAGCTAAAAGCACAAGAATAAGATTAAAACATGTTGCGAACAGTCAAAAATAGAATTGGTCTTGTGGAAAATCACAGCGTGGTGGAGGGGGGCAAATTTGAACACATTTCCCATGATGGAGCAGAGAAGGACAAAAAGAAAAGTGAGAGAGAAAGCGATTATAGAAGAGCAGAACATATGGGTAACTGTTCTTACTTAAGGAAAGCTAGGTATAAGTAAAATAAAAGTGGGAGTTAAGAATATAACAGAAAATAAACCATAACTTCCCTAAATTGAAGAAAGGACTATGTATCCCAGTTGAAAGAACCACAGACTCGTGAGCAAATATTGAGTTACAAAGATGTAGAGGAAAAAATACAGGTGGAAAAAAAAAGCATGCCTACTTACCAAAGGAATGAAGAGACGATAGGTAGGTAGTAAGTAGATAGATGTCGAACTGGTCTCAAACCTGTCAAAAATACCAGAAGAAAATGGAACAGCTACAGAACTTAAGGAGAAAATATTGTAATTCAATTGTATCATACAAACCAAGGTGTTGAACATTTTCAGATATACAGTTTTTAAAAACACATACTCATGATGTGTATCCTTGAAAACATTAAAAAGACACATTTCAACTAATAGAGAAAGCCAAGTTAAGAACTTAGGAAAGGGGAAGTCATGATCTAAAATTAGAATGCTTTTTGAAAGCAGTTAAAATAAAAGTGGCTAAATAATCATAAAATGTGGTAAAAATTCAAAAGAAAAAAATATGAAAAGCAGATACCTTAAGGGGTAATGAAGCAAAAATGTTTCTGACTTAAAAACCTAGATTATATTGGCAAAGATTGAGAAGTAGGGGATATAGTGCAAAGTGTCAAACCCCTTGTTTTTATATATGATAAAGGTGAAAGATATAATTCAGAGTTATTTGATTCGAAGAAATAGTGCCTAAGAAATGATACAGAAAATATACTTCTAAAGGAATGAAAATAATACTTATCTTCCAAAATACCAGACCAAAAATGAATTCAGTTAACAGATTTTTATCAAATTTTTATGGTCTGCTCAAAATAATAGATTTTCTTTTTCAGTATCCATAAAACAATTTTATTTTTATTTTTTCTTCAAATTTTTAATCTTCATTTATTTTTGAGAGAGAGAGAGACAGAGTGAGAGCAGGGGAGGAACAGAGAGAGGGAGATGCAGAATCCGAAGCAGGCGCCAGGCTGCAAGCTGTCAGCACAGAGCCCGACACGGGGCTTGAACCCACGAACCATGAGATCATGACCTGAGCTGAGGTCGGACGCCCAACCGACTAAGCCACCCAGGCGCCCCGTAAAACAATTTTAATAATTGAAAGTATGTTAGGCCTCAAAGAGTATCTCAGTTAATTGCAAACTTCAAAGGTTAAGTAGGCCACATTATTTGACCACAATAAAATAAAATGAGAAATTAACAATAAGAAATTAAAAGCAAATATCCATGTTATTTCAAATAATAATAAAAATCTTTCCCTCGAACAGCTTTGTCATCAAAAATGAAATAAAAATTGAAATTACAATTTAAAAATAAATGACAGTGAAAACACTGCAAAGAAACCCACAAGAGATATAGTCAAAGCTATAGTTGGAAAAATACTTAGATCATTAAATAATTCATTATTAAGCTAGAATGAATAAAAATAAGTGGATTCCATAAGGAAAGAAGAAGAAAAACTAATAAAGAGAGAAATAAATAATTATGAAAAAAGTTGCAAAAAATTTATTCAAGAACTAGTTTTTGAAAAAAAATATATCACCTGGAATTAGCAGAAATCCTTGATGAATCAAGAATAAAAGATGGCTACAAGCATATAAAATTAGGAATGAGAAAGAAGAAATAACTGTAGATAAACAAGAGGCAATTAGATAACATATTCCAACTTTTAATAGTTTTGAAAATCTTAACTGATTTTTTTTTTTAATGGTATGTTATTCACACAATGATGGCTATAATAAAAAAGAGTGGATGTTGGTGAGGATGTGGAGAAATTAAGCCCTCATACACTGCTGATGAGAATGTAAAATGGCACAGGCACTTTGGAAAACAGTATAGCAGTTCCTTAAAAAGATAAACATAGAGTTACCTTATGAACCTGCAGTTTCACTACCAGTCACGTACCCAAGAGAACTGAAAACATGTCTATTCAAAACTGTATACACAAATATTTATAGACCGTTATTCATAATAACCAAAAAGAGGATACAACCCAAATGCCCATCATCTGATGAACGGATAAACAAAAAGTGTGTACCCACAATGGAATATTACTCAGCCATAAAAGTGAATGAGGCCCTGATTTATACAGCAACGTGGAGGAGGCTTGAAAACGTGATGCTAAGCGAAAGAAACCAGACACAAAAAAAATCACACGTTATATGATTCCATTTATGTGAAATGACATCCACAAAGACAGAAAGTAGATTGCAGTTTCCAGAGGGTGGAGGAGGGAGAAAATCGGGAGTGACTGCTAATGGGTATGAGGTTTTCTTTTGGGGTGATGAGAATGGTCTGGAATTTGCTAGTGGTGATGGTCGCACAACTTTGTGACTATAGTAAAAACAACTACATTGCACACTTTTAAAGGCTTAATTTATGATATATGACTATATATCTAAAATTTTTAAACAATAAAAAAAGATATGAAAAATTTGTCTAAAAATTAAGCCCTCTCTCTCTCTCAAAAAGATGATAGACCTAGGCTATTTTATGGTGGCATTTACCTAGTTTCTTGTAATAATTTCCCCACTATTTAAATAATGCCAAACATAGAAAAGGTTGAATATTTTCTTGATTTTATACAACCTAGTATCAAACCAGAAAAAAGATAAGACATGAAAGAAAAAACGCATATGATGCCTTATAAATACAAATACAAATGTCCTAAGTAGACTATTAATAAGCCAAACTCAAAATTCTGTTTTCAAAATGCAGTTGAATCTAGTAGAATCTCTTCCAGGAAAACAAAAATTCTCCAACATTAGAAAATGCGTTAATAAAACTGGTGTCAATAGATCATGAGAAAACATATAGGAGAATTATATTAAATGCTAAAAAGCTAGTAAAAGTCAACATCCATTTCTGATTTTTAAATTCTTAATAAATAGGGAATAAAAGGATATTTTTAACATTGTATAGAATATATATCAGAATATAATACTTGTATCATATCAAATAAGGAACCTCTACAGATAGAGTCACTATAAATAAGAAACAATACTTTCTTAGCTTTTCTGGGAGTTGTTCTGGATATTCTAATCAATGCAGCAGGAGGTAAAAACTAAACCAGAAGCATAGATACCAGAAAGGAAGAGAAAAAGTTAAATAATTTGCAAATGGTATTGTCTGCCTGAACAACAACAACAAAAAATCAAATGAAATAGAATCACACGAAAAACTATTCAAACCAATGTGAAGTCATTAGGTTACAAAGTCAGTCTACAAATGTAAATAGCTTTTTACTTATCAGCAATAAGAGAAGAAAAAGAATCAACAAAAGTGTGTAATATCAAATAATAACTGCAAAAGATATTGTTTTATTCCTATTTGAAAAAAAATGGCAAAACTGAGGGAAGTGAAAGAAAACTTGATTAAACAGAGAGGTATATTGTAAACATACCAGTTTTCCCCCATCTACATGTCAAAATCTTAAATTACTGAGGAGAAGCCTCACAAAAATTATTCTAAATTTTATTTTGAAGAATAAATTCACTAATTTACCCTATGATGTTTTTTAAACAGCACCAAAAATAGGGTATCGCCCTACTTTAGTTAATAGGCATTATAAAGCTATAGTAATGAAGTCAGCTTTGAACTGGCACAGAAACGAACGTGCTTATCAGTGAAGCAGGAGAGAAAGTATAGAACCATAGCTAAGTTTACATAAGAATTTATTTATTTCATTTTTGTCTTATTTTTTTATTTTTTAAAATTTAAATCCAAGTTCGTTAACATATAGTGTAATAATAATTTCAGTAATAGAATTCATCATTTACGTATAATACCCAGTGCTCATCCCAACAAGTGCCTTCCTTAATGCCTATCACTCCTTTAGGTCTTCCCCTACACTCAACACCCCTCCAGCAACCCTGTTTGTTCTCTGTAGTTAAGAGTCTCTTAGGGTTTGTCTTCCTCTCTGTTTTTATATTATTTTTGCTCCCCTTCCCTTATGTTTATCTGTTTTGTATCTTAAATTTCACATATGACTGAAATTATATGATAATTGTCTTTCTCTGACTGACTTATTTCACTTAGCATGATACACTCTAGTTCCATCCATGTTGTTGCAAATGGCAAGATTTTGTTCTTTTTGATCATTGAGTAATATTCCTGTGTGTGTGTGTGTGTGTGTGTGTGTGTGTGTGTGTGTGTGTACCACATCTTCTTTATCTGTTCGTCAGTCAATGGACTTATTGTAAAATAAAGATGTCATCTCAGTTGGGAGAAGACAGACTAGATTATATAATTTGATTCTGAATGAATTAAAAATCTGTGAGAAAACAAAATTGATAGAATATAAATAGTTGTGTAATTTTAAGTTAAAGAAGTCCCCCTATGCATGGTCTCAGGGGCATAAGACACTATTAGATATGACTATTAAAAAAATTAAGCTTTTTTTATGTCAAGAAACACCGTAAACAAATGATAAGACAAATGACAAAGTCCATTCAAAAGGATTGGAGGGGTGCTTGGTTGACTCAGTTGGTTAAGCATGCTACTCTTGATTTTGGCTCAGGTCATGATCTCATGGTTTGTGAACTCAAGCCCCACATCAGACTCTGCACTGTCAGCTTGGGATTCTCTTTCTCTGCCCCTCCCCACCTTATGCTTCCTCTCTCTCTCTCTCCCTCTCTCTCAAGATTAATAAATAAAATTTTAAAAAGTGTATTGCACTATATGTAAGCAAAGTATAATTTTATAATATCTTTAATTATATATAAATTATTATGTGGCTGAGTGTAATAGTTGCATTAAACATGCATCTGATGAAACTCCACTGTAAGTAATTCATTAGTGAAAAAATGCAAATGATCAGTAACCATCAGGAAAAAAATTTATCCTACCTAGTACTTGAGGAAATAAAAATTAAAATAAGATACAAATTGTCATCTATCAGATTGGAATACATCGGAAAGAATGATAGTGCCACATTTGGCAAGGATATAGGAGAGAGACACTTTCATATTATATTTGAGATTCAGTGTCTACCTTGAGAGAACCTTTCTGGAGAATCACACTATAAAAATGTATACTTTTGGGGTGCCTGGGTGGCTCGTTCAGTTAAGTGTATGCCTTCGAAGGGCTCAGGTCACGATCTCACTGTTCCTGAGTTTGAGCCCCACATGGGGCTGTCTGCCATCAGCACAGAGCCCCCTTTGGATCCTCTGTTCCCCTTTCTCTCTGCCCCTCCCCTGCTCTCTCACTCTCTCTCTCAAAAAAAGAAATAAACATTTAAAAAAAAGTATACTTTTGATCACAAATTTCTACCTGTAGCAGTTTTCCTAAAAAGTTAGTGACTTAACAAGCAAAGATGTAAGTAGATCTTGACTACGCTTGTTGTTTATTTTAGTCATAACATTGGAAGCGGTCTGTCCAGTAATTGTGAACAAATTGGACAAATTACTGTGGAATATTATATAGCCATCAAAAAGAATAATAGGTGGACCAAAGCGTTTTACTTACCTGAACATCTGTTAAGATCTGCTGTTCAGACCTGGACTTCAGCTCGTATCATGTTAGTTGCCATAGAGAAGACAATTAAATTACCTAAAATTAAAAAAAAAAAAGATCATGGGGATGTATAATTATTGATATGAGAAGATGTTCATTCCATTTTTTTAAAAAGCGGGTGGAATATAGTACATGTAGTGAGAACCCATTTTTTTTGTAAAAATAATATAAATTCAAATACATATTTATGGAATATGTTTTGGGAGGTTATGACATAAAATAATATGCCTCTTGCCTTTTCTGGGTAAGAATTATTTGGGACTTAATTTGTTTTTCCTTTGCTGCTTTCTTTTTCTTTTCTTCTTTTTTTTTTTTTTTTTTTTTTTTTGGTCTTTCCTAAGTTCTCTACAATGAACATGCCCTATGGGGGTAATAATTAGTACTTTTTTTAATGTTTCAAAATAAAATGATCCATGTAATAAACGAGACTGTAATAATAATTAAAAAAAAAACTCTTTAGTGCATGAAATAGGAATGCTAGTGTGGTACAGTGATAAGACCACAGATCCTGGAGCCACACTGGCCTGGATTCATCTAATGTAGATTCTGCTCTTTACTGATGTTACTTCAGGCAGGTCATTTAACATCTCAGATTCTGCATCTGTAAAATGCAGAGTTGTGCTGAGGATTAGCAAAAATATATGTAAATCACCCAACACAGTCTCTGGCACATATTATGCTCCGAACCAAAGGTTAATCCTTATTGCCGTTGTTGTTGTAGTAAATGCCAAGGAAATTGGCCTGAAGACCAGAAACAGATTTGTATTGCTGAGAAGAAATATGGATCGTTAAGAAGTTTTTGTGTGTAACCTATCGTCTCGTCAAATAGGGAAGATGTGCATGCTTTTACCAAAAGAAAGCAGGTTATCAAAATTTGTGTCATGTGATATGCTGGTAGAGTATGTGCCCTTCTACAGGGCCAGACAGGTAATGTTTTCAGTAGGACTCCTCTTAGCCCCTAAGCAAGGAATTCTGTGCATTACTAGTTGCTCTGCAAGCAGTGAGTGGAGCTGGATTAGTTGCTTGCTCTCCCCTTAGACTTTTGATTCTGAGAGCACTTCACCGTGTACCTGTGTTCACTAAAGCCCTGCAGACTAGGAATCACTCAAGAAGATGAAGACCAGCGAGGTGCTCCTAGATGTTATCTTAAGGAATTAGTGAGAGGGAGTTCTACAAGGAAAAGAACCTGCTTTTGTGGATGTTGAATATTACGGGTTGATATTTATGACTATTACAAGTTGACATTGTGCTGGGCAGGGTGGTACCAAGTAGGTCACTGCAGTGATTGCCTTTAACATGCCAGTCGTATGACGTAGGGTATTGCTTACTATTCCTTCTAATAGGTGAGGAGCCTAGGACTTAAGCAAGGTGGCATGTGTGGTAAATACAACTACGAGTTTGAATCTGATTCTGTCTGAAGTCAAAATCTATGCTTACAAACACATTGCTACCCTACTGCCCTATTCCTTCCAATCAATAGGATTTTTTTTTTTAGGTTGTGACTCAGGCTCTCTCATTTGTTGCTGTCTGTTTCATGGATTTGGTTTAAATCCTTTTCTTCAGTCTTGATGCCAGGAGAAACCTGGTTTTAAGTAATTATATGAAATGTTCTTGAAAACTCTTTTCTGGGGCTCAGTCGGGTGGCTCAGTCGGTTAAGTGTCTGACTTGGGCTCAGGTCACAATCTTGTGGTTTGTGGGTTTGAGCCCTGCAGTGGGCTCTGTGCTGACAGCTTGAAGCCTGGAGCCTGCTTCAGATTCTGTGTCTCCTCCTCTCTCTGCCTCTCCTCCACTCACGCTCTCTCTCTCTCTCTGTCTCTCTCTCTTTCAAAAATTAATAAACATTAAAAAAAAATTTTTTTTAATCTTTTTCCTGAACTGAATTTTGGTCCTAAGACTCAATTATTGAATTGTTATTTGTATGTTTGCTACACCTCCCCTGTCTGACTTTGTAAGTTTTTGAGGGCAGGGGTTGCATTTTACTCCTCTTTATATCCCATGTGAGCATAATGCTTACCCATAGTAGGTGGTCAATAAACATCAAATTCAATTGCATGTCCCCATTGATCACACTAAAAGACAAAGAAATAAAAATTAATTACTCCCACCAAACTTACGAGCACTTCAGTCTCAATCCTCTGATCTACTGTTTCCTGTCTAGTTTCTAGACACAGGGGTATAGTGCCCTTGGTTTCCATCAGTTGTGGTGTTTCAGTGTTTCCAGGTGACGTATATGTGTTAGTATACACGTGGATATAATGATGTCCAGAAGAAAGCACTGTCACCCATTTTCATTCACATTTGTTTTCTTCATGTCCTGTCACCTTGGACTCACCCTGGGAGTGACAGTGCATGGGAACATCATCTCTATTGTGTGCCAGGCAGAACAGTAAGCAGTTGGAAGTAAAAACAAACAAAACAAAAAACCAGTTGGATTTCCACCTCTGCCTGCCACCCATTAGCTGTGTGACCTTAAGCAGATAACTTCTCCTCTCAGAAGCTCAGCTTCTCTACGATGGGGCTGGTGATGTTTATCTCACAGCGTTGTCAAGAGGAGGAAAATGAACGTGCATGCCTGCAGCCTGTAGCACATGGTAGACGTTCAGTAAAGTCATGGAACACTGGAAGAAACTCATTTTTTGTGAACCCGTGACTTTCGCTAAGAAATTTCATTATCCTTCTTTGAATACATTTAAAGAATGCTGAGACACAGATTATGTGATTTTAAAAAAACAAGAAGGGAATAAAAAAAGCGATCCCAGGCCTTTTGGGGAGTGTCTGCACCTGAGCAGTGCTAGGGCAAAGCTTCAGTTTACTGGAAGTCAAGCAGCACTCTCCAAGCCGTTGGGCCCGCACCGATCTGAGGAACTCTTTTGTTTGCGTAAATAAAACACTAAAAACGTTATTGAGCTATTCCATGGAGGAGCTGCATACCTGGTAACGTAAGACTGTGTGTTCACGCGGTTTTTATTCAAGGCAAAACATAAACCAATGAAAGAGAAACAGAAAGTGATAAGTCACGTGGCTGTATTTTCCGTGAACATATGGTAGATGTTTAAAACGAGGTATGTCAGCTATTAATCCCCCAGGTGCTTGCCTTCGTCTCGGTAATAAGGCCGTTCTATGGTGGGGTGGGGGGTGGGGGCGGATTCCCTGTCTCTTGAAATTTTGATCTTTGGGGAAAATGGGAGCCTGACTCTTGAGGGCACATTTTACTAGGAATAAAAAAAAGCATTTTGCCGTGATTGGCGCACAAAAGGTGCCAAGAGAAATGCTGGTGGGTGTGACTGTCCTACCCTCGATTGCTTTCCCATCCCCCCAAAACAAGAAAGGCCAGAGATGAGGGAAAGACTGTTCCATTTGTTCTTGACCAAATGTGGCATGGAGATCTAGCAGGGGGTCCTGGTCCCTCACGCCCTGGCCATTAGATCCTTGATGTAGCTGATGGGCTATGTTAACCCTTGTATGCCAAAGCCACAAACTTAAGTATCCAGGAAGTGTGCAGTGAGGTGAGGGCTAGCCCTACAGGACAAGATCTTATTTCAACATGATTAAATGCCTTCTGTTTGGCAAATTACCTTTTTTTTGCTTCTATTCTTTGTATTTTTCAATGTTAATATGGCATGTCATAGCTCTGAAATGCTCTAAGAATGGGGAGGATGTAAGGGGCATTGAGATACGGGTATACATAAAATGACTGTTAATTTTCTGCAAACAGTTTGATTTTGGAGTATAAAAAATACTACAAATAGGGGCACCTGGGTGGTTCAGTCGGTTGAGAGTCCGACTTAGGCTCAGGTCACGGTCTTGCAGTCTGTGAGTTCAAGCCCCGCATCGGGCTCTGTGCTGACGGCTGGGAGCCTGGAACCTGCTTCAGATTCTGTGTCTCCCTCTCTCTCTGCCCGTAACTCACTCATGCTTTTTCTCTCTCTGTCTCTGTCAAACATAAACAAAAACATTAGAAAAAATTTTTTAAAAAGATTACAAATCAAATAGGTGGACTCCTTGATCTTCCTGAGCTCAACATCTGTGGCTTGTTAGGAAAAAAAAAAAGTACAGCAAATAAAACAGGTAGGAGCTTGGAGTATGAACATTTAGAATTCTGAAATCTATTTTGTAATTTCAGTACGACGTGTGGTGTTTTAAAACACAACATTGCAGACTCCATATCAGCCCCGATGTATTTTTTTCTAACATCGCTAAGAACACACACTTCATGATGCAAAATAAGGTGGGAGTGCGTCTTTATCAGAAATTTGGGTGCTGCTCTCCAGCCTTCTAGGAAATGGGAACGTGACTGATTTGTAGCAAGATGATTTCGGAAGCGAAGGTAAAAAGCATTCTCATTTGGAGAACAATGGAGAGAACTGATGTAAAAACCTTGACGCATTACATGTTTACAAGTCGGTGATTATAAATTCTCGCGGGGGTCCATGGACAATGAAGCGTAGCATGTGTAAGCTGCAGAAGGTCAGTTTTAGAAAGAAGTGGATTTCTATATCTCACAAAGATCTCAAATAGAATATTTGTGTTTTACAAATGATAAAAAAAATACCATTAGGTTTTAGGTGGTGGTTTTTTTTTCTTAACTCAAAGTATGGTTCATTTTTAACTTTGATATTTTAACTTCTTGTTTGGTCACCATTCCTCCAGTTATCCTGCGACTCCTCCCAATGACCTATGAAGTATTATTATTCTATTTTATAGATTAGCAAGCTGAGGGTCAGTGGAAACAAAAGTTGTCTTCCTAGAGTTCGGTCGGTGCTTGCTGGCAAGCATAAGGCAGGTATGCAAATAACGAATAATTCTAATAGATATTTAGCAGAATTAAAAGATAATTCTTTAAGCTTCATTAAAAAAATTTTTTTATGTTTATTTTTTGAGCAGGAGAGAGACCGTGTGAGCGGGGGAGGGGCAGAGAGAGAGGGAGACACAGAATCTGAAGCAGGCTCCAGGCTCGGAGCTGTCAGCACAGAGCCCGACATGAGATTCAAACTCACGAACTGTGAGATCATGACCTGAGCCAAAATTGGACGCTTAACCAACCGAGCCACCCAGGCGCCCCTCGAAGATAGTTCTTAACCCATGCAAAGAAGTCTTTTTTTGGTGCTAAGCAATAAAGGCCGTTTCAGCGGATTGGTTACAAAACGGAAATTGGTTTCAAATTCAGGAGTCAATGAGTTTTCCATTGCTTTTGATACACAGAAAAAAAAAAAGAGCTCTATGAATCATTTACAACCGAGTCCACTAAATTCTGCTTTGGAAAGAGAGTTTGTTATACACTTGCATCTTAAACCCTAGTAAAATTAAGGTCATTTGGAAACCAGGAGAAATGGTGGTGGCAAGTAATGTCCCTGAGGCTCCTTAAGCCATATGGCAACACATCATTGAAAGAAGAAAAGAACAGGAAGAATAAAAACTTTTAAAAGGCACAGGACTAATAAATGAATTTTTAAAAATAGTCATCACAAAGTCATATACAGATGGAGGGGGAAATTAGAAGTTCTTTGCAGATGACCACTGTTTGGTCACTTACTACAAATGCAAAGAAAAATTAATATGCTTCTTTAATTTAAAAAACCCAGTAAGTGGATAACTCATCCTTCTAAGAGGTTTAACTTCTGAGTCAGCTTGGCTAAGTAAGGCAGACAGCCATGCACAAGCAAAAGATCTAGCAGATGTGCTCTCATGCCATTTTTTAAGGATCCTGTGAGTAGCAGAAGGGCTATTTGATGATCCTTCTTCAATTCTTTAGCTGGGCCTCCCCAACCACAATTGAATCATTCGATCCTATCAATTGAGCAGTGCCTGTACTGATACAGTCTCTGAATTATTACTTAATTTCAAGCTGCTTAGAAATGACTTGAGGTTGTTTCTGTGGACTTTTTAAAGAAGGGTAATTATACCTTGACATTCATTCACTCACTCATTCATTCCACAGATATTTATCAAGTACTTCCTTTATGAACCACCCTCTGTGACAGGCACTGAAAATATAATGGTGGATAAGAAAGAATAGATATGAGTGCTTCCCTTGGAATGCTTATAGGGTATAAAAGGACAGTGGGGTTAAGTGCCCTAAGGAGAAACTAGGGACCTTTGAGAGCGTATGTTAAGAGGGAATTGGCCTGATCAAAAAGGTCAGGATCAATTAACATTAGATCCGAAGCAGAAGATGTCACATTAGAAGAGTGAAGGATAGGACACAAGGGAAGAAGGCACAGACAGTATGTGCAAAAGTCCTGGGGCAGGAGAAAGCATGTAGCGTTGTGGCAGTGGAAGGGTAGTGTGGATGGAGGGGAGAAAGCAATTGGAGGCTTCCCCCCAGATCGTCTGGTAAAATTGAAGCCACCAGATAAACATTTTGATCTCTGGCCTGAAAGCAATGGAAAGCCACTGAAGCATGTGGAGCAGTAGAGTGGCAAGATCTATCAGTCGTCTGCAGTGATGATTCTGACTCCCAGGATGGAGTAGATTGGAGGAGGGCCAAAGGGAATGCTCAGAAACTAATTAGGGTGTATATACTTTTATAAACTCAGTCCTTCTACTTACACTTTTATTTCTTAAGGTCCATTGTCTACCTACTGTATCTTATCATAACTTTCATTTGCTACTGAAATGAACAGAAGATTTTCTTTTTATTTATTTATTTATTTTTTTTTAATTTTTTTCAAAATGTTTTATTTATTTTTGAGACAGGGAGAGACAGAGCATGAATGGGGGAGGGTCAGAGAGAGGGAGACACAGAATCTGAAACAGGCTCCAGGCTCTGAACTGTCAGCACAGAGCCCGACGCGGGGCTCGAACCCACGGACCACGAGATCATGACCTGAGCCAAAGTCGGCCGCTTAACCGACTGAGCCACCCAGGCGCCCCAAGATTTTTTTTTTTTAAACTTTCTGTTAACAGCATAATACAACACCATGAAAAAATTTGCCCCCCCCCCCCGCAAAAAAGCCACATTCTCATTATCTCAGTACAATTAATTTTATGTTCTTTTTTTTTTCCTCTTTCTGCATGGTCTTTATATTGATATTGAAATGTCTTTGTCAATTCCATTGAGATGTATTAAAATGTAGTTACCTGTTGTTCCACACTTAGGACATTTAGGTAAGAAATTTTAACCAAGGATGACAGGATCAGTGAAATGTTGTCCAAATATATTTCTTTTTCATTTTTCAGCAACAGAAACTAAGTTGGGAGAGCATATTCTGCCACTTGCAACCCCAATTATATGGAAATCCCCCTTTATGGAGGACGTAAAGTCTCCTAAGTATTTGTATTAAGAGTAATGCATGTTGCTTAGGCTGTTAAAGAAATATTGATTTCTGACCCTTAACTGGAATACTTAGCTTTCATTTTTCTTCTTTTTACATAAATTGTGTATATTGTGTTCCCCTCAGGGAGAACTTAAAAGCATTTTGTATTATAGAGGCTCCATTCTAGGATCTTATTGCTTTTGAGATGAATAAATGGAAGTCTTGCCATCACTGGAACAGACCTGTTTTTTTTTTTTTCTCTATGTAACAAGGCATACAAGTTATACAGGGCTGAATCTGGCCCCAGAACTTCTAAAGTTCCAAGCCAGTTTCTTATGGCCAAATTTAGCTTCCAGCTTTCAGCTGATGAAGAGCTTTGGCATATAAGCAATCTAATTTTTGTTCAGCAAAAATCTCCTTGGATGTTTTAAAAATAATTTTAAAACTTGTATTACCAGGTGATGCTTAAGCATTTCTTAGGGATTGGCTGCAAATACTTGCTCAGACAGCAACGTACCTTGAAGGTACTTTATACCGGCCTTTGAGGTATTCGCATGAAATGGGTTGGCACCAAAACATTTCAATATGCTATAGGAAATGAAATATGGCCAGAGAGGTTTTTATGTTCCGACTATTCCTTTTTTCTATTACTAGCTTGAGGCAAGTAAATCAACTTCACATCCCCTCCCTATTTTATTTTTATCAACTTCCTAGGAAGTTTGAGGGGGGTTTTGCCTATCTTTGAACACATAAAATGGGAAAATTAAAATTTTAAATGTTTCTGCACTATGTATCTGCTCTTATCTATTTATCTCATCTGTTGATGGGATGTTGCTTTAAACACATTTAATATTACTAATTAATTTAATTACACATACTGTAGTGGCGTTAACACATTTTCTATTATCTGCTGTGATGTGATACAGTGCCCTCCTACAGCCACCTTAACTTAAAGCTTTAATTGCTTTCCCCAAGCCTCTGCTCATGTTTGATTTATCTGATTTCTTTGTATAAAGATTCTCTAGTTTACGATGTGTACACAAGTCATTAAATTGGTGTTGATGTTTATGCAGTGAACTTGCCAACTGTTACAGCAGACATCTCTTTATGAATTTATGACAGGGCAATAAAGACAAGTGTCAGAAGCCCCTTGTCTGGGTGAGGAGTCACTTTTCCTTGCACTGTGTTGGGGACGGTAACGTGGACACTTCCGCTAATTTGCATAGCAAAGGCCCTGTTGAAATCCATATCTGTTAAATTGTGAGCATCTCTAATTTGCTGCAGTGAGAACGTATGTGTGCGTGTGTGTGCATGACACACACACACACACACACACACACATTTAAATGTTTGCACTTTGAAACGAAGCTATTATTCTATTCAAGGATTTTAACCAGGAGCTCATTCTTTTTTTTTTTTTTTAATTTTTTTTAACGTTTATTTACTTTTGAGACAGAGAGAGACAGAGCATGAATGGGGGAGGGTCAGAGAGAGAGGGAGACACAGAATCTGAAACAGGCTCCAGGTTCCGACCTGTCAGCACAGAGCCCGACGCGGGGCTCAAACTCACGGACCGCGAGATGATGACTTGAGCCGAAGTCGGCCGCTCAACCGACTGAGCCACCCAGGCGCCCCACCAGGAGCTTATTCTTTATAAACTTGATTGGGTATATATGTAGGTTATTATGATAGAGTCTCTGTCAGTAATCTTCAGTTCATCAGCTCTGACCCGTAAAAGAAATATTTGAAGAAGGCCATGTATCATTGTTTTACATCTATACCTTGTTTTTTCTTTTACAAAAATAGGCCAAAAAAAAGTTCAAGTATTACATCATAAAAACCTGAAGTTTACCTTTTTTTCGTTATGAGAAGACCTTCAAAGATTATAGGTATGAGCTTAATTCACTAATTTTTATGCAGATATAAGTCTCCCTGATGGAGAGCCCCAATTTACGAACTCAAAAATAGATATATATGTGTTATGTTAGTTCTTTCTCGTGTACTGGGATGTACTAGCTTGATTATCCTTGCCCTTTTACCTTCTCATTAATATATGGAATTAAAAGTGAGAAAAGTTTATTTTGATGTATACCACAGAGGATTTATCTCCAAGTATTATTTATTTCAAACTCTCCTGTGTATGTGTAAGTTTGTCTTCACATAAGTGATTCCAAAGTAACCAAAGAATTAAGATAAAATTAAAGAGCTCAGAAGCATAAGAAGAAGAAGCCAAATAAGGAAAAAAAACACTTTCACGTTGGAAGGAAAGGATGGACGATCAGGGAGGTGGAGAGAAGGAAGGGAGGAAGGTATTCCAGATGGTTCTGAAATTTGTGCAGTAGAGGAGAAGATTCTCAAATGTCATGTGGTTTTCTGAAGAGACAAAAACAGGACTTTAATGTTGATGACAGGGAAGATAAACTGGAAGTGAGATAGTGAAATTCATTTTTATCTACACTTCCTCCCAATTCTCACCCTTTGTGGAAGCTCTTTCTCTTCATGCTGACAAAATTCAGATCATTAAATGCAGCTAAGAGTGCAGATTAAGAGAATAAATATAACAATGTCTAGTTAGCAAGGTTGTGCTGATAAGGACTTAAAATATTTGCCACCACTTACAAATTGAAATCACTGAAATATCATAGACTATTCTGAAAATGTCTCTAGCAGAAAATTAAAATAGAAGAGTAAGTTACACATTTTGGTATGAGAAAACAAAATGAAGGGGACTGGTTTGGATCTGTAGTGCTCACCTATTCAAGTGGCCCATTTTTACTGGGGTCCTCGATTATAAAGTTCTGGGTTCAGCACACGCAGAATAGAGACGTGTGAAATCTGGGTCCTTTTGTTGAGAATCTCACTCTCTTGTTGGGGAGTCAAGGCCCCCCCAATACCTATAATCCAAGGAGGTATATGATCTCTCCTCCTTGCTTATAATAAATGAAGTGTGACCGAGATATCAGCTGATTCCTTTGACCATTCAAGTGCCTCTGTTTTAACCTGACATAAACTTGAAGCAAAACTCAGCCACTTCATCAGCTTCTTGAAGAAATTGAACCACATGAGGAGTTTTGCATTCTCTGGTTTTACTACAGATTGGCAGTGACATGGGGAAGTGCCACTTGAAAAATTCCCTTTTACCCATCTCATCTCCAAGTATCACCCCTTAACCTTACTCATCTCTCCATCTCTTTTCCCAGGCAGCTCTCAACAGGGCTTGTCAGCCTTTCATTAGGCTGAATAGTTCCTGGCCACTAGAATCCCAGCCTGAGGGAGTCATTTTAACCTCCATTTCCTAACTCCCAAGTTTATCCAAGATCCTTTTCAATAGCATTGATTCTTCCTACAAAGCAACTACTTAGCCGCATCTAAAAAATAAACATTTTTCCATATGAGAAGAGAAGGTAGAATCACTTTTTTAAGAGAAGAGAGGTAGAATCACTTCAAAGGAGTGCAGAAGAAGATCGTGAATAATGGTATACCAATCAGAATAGGCTGTTAATGCTGCCTCAACAAATAGCACCAGAATCTCAGTGGCTTAACATGAGAAGACTTTATTTCTTGGGCACTCAAAGTCAGTGATGAGTTCATGCCATTCTCTGAGGCAGCTGTCCTCCATATATAGACTTATCCTGTGAGGGTCTTTCCATTTTGTGGAAATGTACATCTCAACAAGTACTCCCATTGCATCAGCAAGAGAAAGGGCCTGGCACATCAGCAGGTGAATTGTTTAGCCCCCAAATAGCCTGTATCCCCTCAATCACAGTCATTTGTATGGAACTACTTACATGGCCCTGCGCAATTCATGGGGAAGAGAGATAGACACAGAAGAGCTGAGAAACATAGGCATATATATATATATATATATATATATCAGAAGAGAGCCTAAAATAAGGGAGAGCGTTTGAAATATCTACCCTATGGTCAATGTTTTGATGGCAGTAATATAGAAATAAATGCACAGGGAAGCCCGGATGGTTCAGTTAGGATTTTACATATGTATTCTAGAGAAGTGGGATGAAAGATAGGTTGGAGCCATAATGTAAAAGACCTTCAAATGCAGGCCAAGAATCTGGTTTTTGATGACATGGAGCCGCGCAGGTTTTGGGGAAGGTATGAATGTTTCATGAAGTATCCCGTGTGGATGCTGGTGGTGACTGCTGGGGCTTAATTGTAATCACATCTAGAGACATGAAGACCAATGAAAGATTTCCTTCTGAGTCAGCCAAGTAGGAAGTAACACCCAAATTCCCGTGTCCTTGGGGAAAACAAAAAAGATGTGCCATATTATTTCGTCTCCCTACTTAGCGTGTCCCAGTTATCTTTTTTTTGTGTACCTGTTCTCACCTTAACCAAAATGCCTTTAAAGAACTCATCACTTTTAAGACCCATTAACAGGTAAATAAGATGCTGAATAATCACACATCACAGAAAACATTTGTATTTAGAAACACTGGTGATATTCAGGAGAATCTAAAATGTGTTATCAGTTAGGAATCTGCTATGTTAGGATAAGAGAATTAATGGGGAAAAACTCCAGCTACATAGCAGTGCAATGGAAACAAAAGATTCTGACCCAATATGATTTATGATTCTGACCCAGTATGATTTACCCAATATGAATAAATAGCTGCTATGTTACGTGCTCAGTTTTGTGCCAGATGCCACATTAATACTTCAGTCCTTTAAGAAGACCCACAAGACCTGACCTGGTCTGACACCAGCTTCTCTGTCCCCATCCTTCCATGCAGCACCCCCTCACTGTGCTTTAGGACTGGTCTCCTTGCTCTCCTGCCTTCTGGCTAGCTCTGCCTTCACTCAAGTCTCTGCTGAAATGTTACCTTCTCAAAATGATCTCCCTCACTACCCTACATCAAAGATCAGCGTCCCCAGTCACTTTCTATTTCGGTGCAGAAATGACCTCGATGAAGTTTTTCTTCATAAAACTTAGCTCCAGGCAAATTATGTGTTTTTTGTTTATTGCCAATATTCCCTATCAGAACATAAATTCCATGAGATCAGGGATTTGTCTTGTCTGTTTACTACTGTATTCATAGTGCCTATAACAGTTTCTGGCAGTCGATAATTGTTTGTTCAATTAACAAATGACTTATTTAAACCTCATAAGACCCCTACGAGGTAGGCACCATTAATTTTCCTATTTTATGAGTGAAGAACCTGAATCCTAGAGTGATTCAGTAGCCTCTTCAAAGTTTCACAGTTTGGAGCCAAGATTAAAAGCCAGGACTATCTGATTCCAGAGCCTGTACATTTTGCCACAGTATTCTTCCGACAACCCTATACTCCTATCGTGGTAATTGAAAGTTGGTGTAAAAATTGTTCTTTAAGAACCCAAACATTCAATGTATATGCTTGAACCATTTCTCTGATTTTTACATGTATTTATTGAAAACATGATAAATATTGCTATATGTATAAGAAAGTAAAGTGACCCCCCCCCCCCAAAAACAAAGAAAGGTGTCTTGTGGAGCTAATAAAGGGTGATCTCGAAGAGCAAATTTGCTCACTTGGGCCAAATGCTTCCTCCTGCAGAGTGGGCTGCTTCCCAAAGAATTAGCCTCTCTCAAAATGAATTATTAACCCCGGCATCCTGGCCAGATTCCCACTTGGATAGTCTAGGAACTGTTCAAAACTTGGAATCTATTGAAATTAACCTGGCTTGATTGCAGTCTCTGCATTAATTGTGATATAATAGAGTTTCTCCAGAGATTTGTGCATATATTATTCTAATTTGTATAGGCTGGCTTTGTCTGCTAAATTTTTTTAGTTTCTTCTTCCCCTTGTGAGATATGATCTGAATTTCTGTGTAAGTTTTTTATTTTTTTATTTTTTTAATTTTGGTGCATGAGTAATTATAACCTCCTTTTCCCTTGACTTACCAAACCTGTTTCTCATTTGAGTGACTAGTCTTTTGGTCATTCTAGAAGCGTGTTGCAGACTTTAGCCACTAGACCTTTCCAGAGTCCTAACTCTTGCACAGGTGCAAGTGTAGCCTGGGTATGGACAAGATTCATTCAGTTAACGTTTTCTAATCGTCTTTTTCAAGTTTCCTGTCCTCAAGGAGCTTATGTTCCCGTGGGAGGTACATATGCATTTGAAAGTTTAAAATAACTGATTTAATGGTGGAACTATTTAGAACTCTCATACTCATCCTAAAATTATGGCTATTAATTTCTTCAGACAATTTTGTTAAATGATCTGGGCCACTTGTCTGTCTTTGCCAAGAGCAGGCACTGTAAAGACACATCCTGGAGATATAAGGAAATAGGAGTTTAGTTAAAACTACAAAATCATTCTGCTTAGGTAAAACTAAGACAGAGAGCTTAGAAATCCATTGCATTGCATGATTTTGATGACAACTGTCTACCTGATAGAATTCATCAAATCTTGCTAACATCACATGATTATTTCTTTCTGTAAGCTGGGCTTTCTTGCCTTGTGTTGGCATAAGCCAATCTTCAGTGCAATGGGTTATGTTACAATAGGTAGCTCCAACACTGTCCATCTCCTACGCTTTTTCTGTAATTGATGTGAAGAATAAGAGTGGAGATGCTCTTAAAAGGCAAAATGTTATTCCCAGGAAAGAGTTGGCCTCATAGGTTTTCAGCACAAGGAAGGAAATTGAGAACTCAGGACTGAAGTCTTTGCCTTTATTTCTGCCTGGACCACAAACAAGTGATAAGTCACAATTTCTGCGTTCAGTTCTTGACCGTCACCAAGTGATATGAGACAATGGATGTAAGGCATGTGTACTTACAACTTCAGCAGCTAATATTAGAAAAATGCTTTGCAAATGACAGATGGGAAGAGCTATAAATGCAATTGCTAACGGATTTATGTGCTCTATCTCTTTCCTTCCAACCTATTTCTACCAGTGTTTTCCAAAAAATTTCCCAGGGCACCACCTGAAGTGTGACCTGATGGCACCAAAACACATGTGTTTCCTGAGTCGGTTGAGTGTTTCCAAAATGTATCTACACTTTAAATTCAAATGTTTATCCACTAGGACATTAACTCATGGAAAGTGTTACTGACTTAATATGACAGTCATATACTTCTGCCTAGGCTATTGTTATAAGTTCTGTGGGGCTTTCTACAGGTATTTTGCCCCATGTCTTTGTCACTATGGGCCTAGAAATATCTAATTCCTTGTGGAAAAAAGCAGTTTTGATTTGCAATAGTGTAAACAAATTGATAGAGAGTGTATGCTTTTAAATCTGTAGCATGCAGAAACTTCCCATACGAGTTAGCCCCTCCCAACCGAGTGGCTCTAACTTCTAATGTGAAAAGGTAAAAGCCTAAACACTGATATTTCTCCTCCTTCCCTCGTGCACTTGAAATGAGATACTCCATGCTTTAGTCTCAGGTCAGGCCTTGGAAAGTATTCATTCATTTATTCATTTACCAATTATTTATTGAGCTTGTACTGTGCTTCCAAGTGCTTTTCTAGAAGCTGGGCATATAGCAGTGAACAAAACACAGAAGTGCAAATTCAAATAAATCCATCAGAATGTTTCATATGGCACTTCTTGTAAACATCTAAATTTGTTCATAAAAAATTAGAAGAGCATTACTCCACTGAGGGTATTAATTGCTTTGCAAGAACATTATTTAGCTTATGAAAGAACGCACTTCAGCAAAGAGCAAACTCCCTTAGCGATTCAATTTACAATATTTATACTTGCTATAAATTTTATTCACAAATGTCCGAGGAGTTTAAAAAAGTAATGTCTCCAGAGGGTGGTTCTAAGTTCTGTAACATCTTTAGCATATCAGTCACTTAAAATGAAAGGAGAGAATGTACTCAGGAGCTCAAGGAAGAGAAAAGAGAACATAACCAGTCAGATGTCAAAATACCAGTCTCAATCTCTGTTTTTCCATTGCTCTAGATGCCTGACCTCTTTTTTTTTTTTTTAATGTTTATATATTTTTGAGACAGAGACAGAGCAGGAGCAGGGGAAGGGCAGAGAGAAAGGGAGGCACAGAATCCAAAGCAGGCTCCAGGCTCTGAGCTGTCAGCACAGAGACTGATGCAGGGCTCTAAGTCACAAACTGTGAGATGGTGACCTGAGCCAAAGTTGGACGTTTAACCAACTGAGCCACCCAGATGCCCCTTTAGATGCTTGACCTCTTACATATTGAATCCAGGATCTGGCAGTGATCCATCCTTGTTTATAGAATGGTACAAATATCATCATGATAAAAATGCACCTAGGTCTATACCTTCTTTATAACAGTAGATTCTCAGACCATTTCAAAATTGTCTGGTTAGGTTAGAATAAAAGATGAAGGCCTTATAAAGTAGTGCTTTATACCTTTTTCCCCCTGAATTTCTTTCTTGTATTGTATACTGTATGAAAATTTTAAATGTTCAGATACCTGCATTGAAAAGGCTTTCCTTTAGTTTCTGCCAAGTCAGACTTGATGGTAAATGGACACTGATTTTCATCTGGTACTCCTCAAAGGAGGAGAGTTGGTTAGTCTAGTTTTCTCCAATATTCAGGCCAAATCCAGGTCAAGATTTTATATGGGGACACAGAGATATAAGTTGGATGGTGATTTCTATCCGTACTTTTGACCTCTTTGAGATAATTTTTGGTTCCTCCTACTTATCTGTTGCCCTCTCTTCTCTCTCTCTTAGAAAATATATGTATTTAGATAAAGTGTAATCAACACTGCTATGGTATATACATAAGAATAATAACCTTGTATTTCCTTAATGATTTTCTGCTAGAATCTAAAGGCCATTTGTGTCTTATTTCTTGCCATGTGGCAATCCTTAAGTGTTTTAACTTCTTTGAAAACTAAACCCACTCAGCTTATGTTGCTATGAGGGTATATTTCCAATTACTCAAATAAGAGTATTTAATTTTTTTAGGTATTTAAATAATGCATATGATTTAGTCCAGAACACACGAGTAGTGAAGGTACCTTCAGACTTTACCTCAAACTACCCTGTTTTAAATGAAAAGCTTACCATGTTCTTAGGGTCAACTGGTCAACTCACCTTGTGCTAAAATATTTATACTCTTTAAAAATAATAAAATTAAATTAAATTAAAATAAATTTATGCTCTTTGTATTATGGTAGAAAATAGGTCAAACTTAAGTTTATCTGCCAAAGATACAACATGCCAAGCAGGTATCAGAAATGTTAGAGGGTTCTGCCCATCATGTAGAAAAGTCAAGGGTGATATCCAAACTACCGAACAGTCACCAACAGTCAGAATGTATGCTCAATGCATTAAAAACAGATGGTGGCCCTACCAGTTCATACTAGTTGAATTCAGCTACATTAATGGTTTGTCCTTTTAAAGTCCAATTTTTATGGAGACAGCCATTTTGGGGGTCTTCTGAAATCCTTGTAAGAAATATTTTTATGCAAAAATAAAAATATTTTTTCCTGAGATTATAAAGTTATGTTATCAATTTCTAATGTACATATCAAGAGGAATAAGGAATAAGAACATAAGAAAGCTATTGCTTTCTATAAAATCTTATCACTTAATAGATTCAAAAATACATAGCCAATGCAATAATTTCACATATACATATTTTTAATATGTTCCTCATTATTCCATTCCTCTTTTATCCAAATTGATAAGCAGATAAAAACATAGTAGAGAGTTAATTAGAAAAACACTTTCTGCTGAGGTCAGCCTGGCTACCCAAGCCACGAGTAACCTTTTCTCAGTATTTTCTAATTTACTGTCCAAGTTAGGAATAAAGTAGCCATGTATAATATTTAAGTAAGCTATAAATAATATTAGCATATATTCTCATTGTTTTGCCATGAAAACTTTTAATTTTTGTGTCTATATTTTCTTTTGGTTCATAAGTTTCTAATTCATTTGGATTTACTCAGCATAGCACTTAATTATGGTGGTAAAAGGTAAAATACTATCAAATGATTTGATATTTCAATATTTAATCACTTTTATCTTGAATGAGTGAATGTTTATTCAATAAATATCCAGAGTCATGAAGAGTCATATGTACATATATATTTCTTCATTTTGTTTGGTTATGACATGGATTATTAGATAGTTGACGATCTTCTATAATTACGAGAAGCAGCATCTTCATAAGACATTTTAAAGGTGTTCTAATTACTGATGAGTTGATTTACTCTAAACACAAGTTGGAAATTCACAAAGTGATTGTTTTCATCTTAGAAACACTTTTTATTTAAAGTATTTGTGTGTTTTGAAGTTTAGGTGAGGGGCACCTGGGTGGCTCAGTAGATTAAGTGTCCAACTCTTGATCTCAGTTCAGGTCATGATCTCCTGGTGTGTGAGTTTGAGCCCCATGTGGGGAGCCCTGTGCTGAATAAAATAAAATAAAATAAAATAAACTTAAAAAAAATAAAGTCAAGGTGAAATAGTAATGGGCCAGTATATGCACAAAGACAGATAAATGTGGCAGTACCTTGTTGTGTCTCCATCTTGATTCAGTTTTGTTGTGTCTCCATCTTGATTCAGTTAACTTTCACTAAACAGGCTGCTTTAAAAAAGGGAAGGAAAAACAGATTGATAAGATAAAACTGTGGGGAATTCCAAAATAATTACCGCTAACTGACCTTTTTTGATGGCCCAGTTAAGAGTTTTCTTATTATGGTATGAGTTGGTTGCTTTATTTACTAGTGCAGTGGGTACCTAAGGAAAACACTTGGGTAATATCTTTGATTTTTTCATATTCCATGGACAGACTGATAAGGATCTTTCTCCCATGTTCTCAAAAATCACATAAATTCCAAAACATTTAAGAACACGGGGTTATATTTAAACAGGAAAAAAGTCAAGGTTTTTTTTTTTTTTTGTAGCCCACCTGCCTCCCTTTTTTAGAGTATACAGCTACATATATAGTTGTATCCAATGCTCATGAATATGTTACAAAAAGAGGCCAGTTTGGAACTCCTGAACCAAGTTTCTAATGCCAGTGTTCAACACGTTAGTGTGTTTATCTTGGTGAACTGTAAAATGAAAGAATTAACTCTTATTAAGGAGTTCTGATTCCTCATAGCCACGGTGATTGAAGCCTTCTCCATAATGTGGTATAAGAAATGGTCACTATTAGGGTTCATTCTATCTATCTATCTATCTATTTATTTATTTATTGTTTATTTATTTTTGACAGAGACAGAGCATGAGCGGGGGAGGGGCAGAGAGAGATAGACACAGAGTCCGAAGCAGGCTCCAGGCTTCGAGCTGTCAGCACAGAGCCTGACGCGGGGCTTGAACTCACAGACTGCGAGATCATGACCTGAGCCCAAGTCGGACACTCAACCGACTGAGCCACCCAGGTGCCCTTATGGTTCTCTTTAACCACAACTGCCCATCACAAGAAGTCATTCCTTTAAAGCTACTCTCTTCTTATTTTTATGACTTTTTAACTTATCATTAACCCCATGCTCTTATCCTATACTTTGAGATGAGCAAAGAAGATAATATCCAAAACATTTCCATTGCTTACTCTAGAGATAATAACCTTTTTGAAAAAAAGATAATCCTCAGTTTCTTTAAACAACAACTTCCTCTGTAAGTCTCTGGTAGCTTTCTCTTGTCAAATTGGACTTTCAGTACATTCTTAAGGTAAATCAGACAAAATTATTTATAGCATGGGCCGTGCAAATAAAATTAGACTAAACATACTGGAATTATTTATCATAGCTTGTAAACTTTACCCCACTTTTTTATCCATACTTTTTTTCATGTTATTAGAGAAATGTAACGGACTAATCACTAATCTTCATTTCCTTCTAACTCAGTCTCATATGGCACTGTGTCTGGACCTGTTAATAAGTAGGATTGTTGTCATAAGATTAGATACAAGTATCTCCGTTGTCTAGACATTATATAACTCTCTGCCAAATACTTCAGATCCTTGTTTTAAAGCAACCCCTTAGCCTTTTTAACAAGGTGAGATACTAAATGTTAATGAAAAGTCCCATGGACTTATTTCTTTTCCACAGCTTCTTAGTGTCACCATCTGAATTTGCCAATTTCTGCTCCGTTCTCTACATATAGAAATTTTACTGCTGTTTTATATAAGAGCCGGGGGCACCTGGATGGCTCAGTCAGTTAAGCATCCACCTTCGGCTCAGGTCATGATCTCACGGTTCATGAGTTTGAGCCCCCACATCGGGCTCTCTGCTGACAGCACAGAGCTTGTTTTGGATCTTCTCTCTCTCTCTCTCTCTCTCTCTCTCTCTCCCTCTCCCCCGCCCCCGCTTTGCCCCTCCACCCTCTCAAAAATAAATAACATTTAAATGAGAGCTGGTTTTCCCTGTTTCATGTTTGAGGCCATAAAATGTTGGTATTATTTGCCTCTTTGAGTGTCTCCTTCCTTAAATCTCTCTTCTCATTTGCTCCTCAGCTTTCACCTCAACCGACCTCTCTCATTTCAAACTAGCATTTTTAGGTTGCAAAGAATTTACTTGTTTGCATCCTCAAACTTGACTAATTCAACATGCAGAGTTTTTTGTTTGTTTTTTAATGAGTTGCTTTTTTTTAATTTTTAAAGGTTTTTTTTTTAGTTTTGTCTTTTGTTTTTTTGTTTTGAGAGAGAGACTGAGTGTGTGATGCCTCTTGCATGCTAGGCAGTGAGCTAGATTCTGGAGGTAAAATGTGCGTCGCTTGTCTCTACTCTCAAGGAGCATCGAGTCCAATGAGAGAGACAGACCAGCGAGTATTTGCAAGGCAGTAGTGTGGCAAATGGGGAAATTTAGGGTGATATGCAAACATACAGAATATGGGTGTTAAGTAGCTTACAGTATAAAATCTGGCTATTGGTATCTACAATTCATAGGTAGAAATAAGATGTCCCGGGGCACCTGGGTGGCTCAGTCTGTTATGCCTCTGACGTTGGCTCAGGTCATGATCTCACAGTTCATGAGTTTGAGCCTTGCGTTGGGCTCTGTGCTGACAGCTTAGAGCCTGGGGCCTGCTTTGGATACTATGTCTCCCTCTGTCCCTGTCCCTCCCCTACTTGTGCACACGTGTGTCTGTGTGTGTGTGTGTGTCTGTGTGTGTCTGCATGGGTGTGCCCGTGCACTCTTTCAAAAATTAATAATCATTAAAAAAAATGTTTAGAAATAAAATGTTCTTTGACATTATGTAAGCATGAAATTTCTTCTTGCTAGGGAAACATCTTAAAAAAGCAGGAGGCCAGGCCAACAACAAGGTTTAGGCAGGCCCCTTCTCCTCACTTGACCTCAGTTTTGTTAGACACAAAATAAGGTTTGAATGAGGTGACTCTCCTGTCCTTTCTAGTTTCTAAAACTGTGAGTCTGTTTTTCTTTTGCAGTTCACTGAAAAATCTAAATAGCCTAAACCTGTTTTGAAATCTATTTCAACAAATGATCCATAAAATAAGTAAGCACAAAATTCAATTTTTTGGAAAAGTGGTCTGGCTATAGAACTGAGTAGTCCCATAAAATATTAATTTGGTCATAGTGTGGAAATGTGAAATGATCGTTAAATGAGTCAAGGCCTTATTTGTGGCCTTTGGCTCATTTGGTAAGATTGCCCATCAGCCATGTAGGCAGTGTAATACGCATGGCCAAGCAGCTCATGGGAGCGTCCTAACAAATGTTAAATAAAAATTATCTTTCTCTAGCCTTCGGAACATATTTCCGTTATTTTCAAAATAAGACTGAGCACAGCTTTAAAATCTCCATCAATAGAAAAATGATGATATTCATTGTGCTTAAAACTCTGACTCCTACCTGCAAATGTCTTATAATATGTTTTTCTGATACTTTTTTATGTCTTTTTGGAAGTTTAGAAGTAGTATGGGTGTTGGTGGCATTTAACCTTCACGTAATTTCATGCTCATATGAACTCCCTCCATACCATTAGAATATGTGTATGTAACATTTCTTGAAGATGCAAAAAATGTTCCTTCTTTGTCCCAAGACTCTTAGGTTATTTTGTCTTTCTGTCATTAACTTTGGTTTCATAAGAAATTCCTTCTTCACTGTTTTATTTTATCTGTATCTTGATAATAATAAATTTAAAAACTGTTCCTAAAATCTCTGAATCATAATCCAGCAGGCTCATTCAGTATTCTTTTAGCTCATCTACAGGACGGTGAGTGGTTTTCTTTTTTTGCTCTTTTTAATGAGACCTTCCTACCATGGCTCTAAATATCAACCATGGTTCACCTCTTAGGGTCTGGCTATTGTTAAAAATCTCTCAAACAGTTTCTGACTTTAAACATTATTATTATTATTCAATCTATTTACCTCTATGTGAACTCAAATGGAAATGAATCTCCTGAAATAGCCATGTTTTCTTCATCCCAGATATGCACATGGCATTAAAAAAAAACAAAAACAAAAGCCCAACTAATTTAAATCTGAAATCTGGGTGTCCATGACACCAAACATCTGGATGAAAACTGAAAAATTTAGTAGATGTCTTCAGATATCCAAATATTGTGTCAGTAAAACAGTTAAATGTCTATCTGAATCTTTCTGTTTGTGTCTGGGTATTTATGCATCATATACGTAGTATCATCAGTACTTTCTAGTAGAAAACATTATAAATTTCAGAAGGAATGCATCACAAACAAGGATGTATTGAGCAGCTATTATGTGGGAAACATCGCACTAAGTGCTTTTAATTCAGAACTGTGTCTTCAAATGATTTGCCATCCAGTGAAGGATATACCACAAGTACACTGACATACATAAAACACAATGTGGAGTAAAAACACAAGAGAGAAGGAGAGAAAGCACTGTGAAATTTTTAGAGAAAGCGACTACTTCTGGCTGGAGAGGATTTTCCACTGGATCCAGTGTTTAGACTGGCCATGATGGACATGCCAGATTCATGGGAATGGAAGGGAATTTTGTGAAATGCATTCTCTTTCAGCAGCAGAGAATTTTGCTGAAATGAAATGTGAAAGTTATTGTGTCATTTTTCATCATCACAGCCTTTTGGTTCCTGTAAGGTTTTTGAGTCTCAGGTATTTTGATTAGTAAATTTCTATCATTTCCCTTAAGAGTTTCAACTTTACACAAGAAATATACTGAAATTTACTCCCTGGTCATTTTAGAAACAATGTAAGAACTCACCCTTATACTTTTCTCATTTAGATTTTTTAAAGTTCTGGGTTTTATATACATTGCATGCTTAAACGTCTGTCTTCTAAGTTAGGTCATTTTTTAACTTATTGGGATCAGAAGTCTGATAAACTTTTTTTTAATTCCCAAATCCTCAAGAGTTCTGTCCTATTTGGTCAGCCTGCAGGCCTAGATGGAAGCAAAATTGTTGATTGCTTTCCTCTTCTTCCTCCTCCTTCCCTGTTTTTTATTCTTTTTATTTTAGTAATAAATAATCATTTTTAGCTGGAGGGGGTAAAAGAATAAACTGAGAACGTTCCGGATAATCTAAGTCATGCCATGTGCATTAGTCAGGACTAATTTATTGTCTCAGGTAACTGAAAGGTAAAAGGATCTGGCTTTAGGTAGAGCTGTATCCAAGTGCAGAAATGATGTCAGGAATCTGTTCTTTATTGGCTCTACTTTAGTCTCCATGGGCTTCATCCTCAGTCAGGCTTTCCCATTTTGGTGGCAGCAATGGCATCAGCGACTCCAGACACATATTCTACTGACTAACTCCAGTGAAAAGAGAACACCTTTGACTGACAGCCCAACCCACACCCATTAACCTAACTTGGGTTTCCTTTTCAGTGCAGCCAGAGTGATTAACTATGTTGATTGACTAAGCCTGGTCGCTTGGCCACCCCTGAACATATGCCTAAAGAAAAATCAGGGTACTACTATTACCAAAATAAAGGGGAAGGATACTTAAGTGAAAAACTTTAATGTTACAGTGGGAAAGACCGCCACAAATGTCAAGACAGCAGGTGGTTAGCCCCTTCTTACCACTGCCTGTTTCTATGACCTGGCATATGTTACTTACACCTGTGAGTCTTGGTTTCCTAGTGAGGAAACCTACATAAATTAGGTGCCAGGCCAAAGTTCTGTCTAAAGGACCTTTTTACTCTACTATTTTGCGGTTCTGATCTCAAGAACTGGAGACAGGGAGAAGACACCCAGAAAATGCAGATATCTGCAAATAGTAACACAAAGTGAGAGGTACATCATGTTTCACATAGAAGTGCTTCAGGGAGAAACAGGAAGTTAGTTTGGTAGTGGAAGAGGGAAGGGTTTTTACTGCCTCCTGAGATAGTGATTCGAAGCTCAGACAATTTGAGGGTGTGTGTGTGTGTGTGTGTGTGTGTGAGAGAGAGAGAGAGAGAGAGAGAGAGAGAGAGAGAGAGAATTACTAAGATTCAGAATTAACCATCACAAACTATACTATTATAATCTCTACAGATATTTTACAACCCATTATAATCTCTATAGATATTTTACAGTCTTATTCAAGGTGACAGAACAGCTTGACTGGGAACTTATGTCTGTTTTGTTTGTTTTTTCATTTTTCCTACAAATATTGAGAGACGCTCAGGTGGAGGTGGGGAGAATTACAAAAGTTTAAAAAGCCCAGAGCTCTGCCCTTAGAAAGTTATACTTAATGAAGAAAAGATATATAAATAAGACATGACCGTGAAAAGCTAAAATTTATAAATGCCAAGTAAATTGCAACATGAATGTAGTAGAAAGGAGATTACTTTCAGTTGTGAGGATGTGATGGGTTTTAAAATATCTTCATTTTTTCTTGTTTTACCTCAGAATTGTATTTGTTATATACATTTCAGTCAGAGCAGAGGAATTTTTGTTTACATAAGAAAAAGATGTTAAATTCATGGCCAATGAACAAATTTGGCATTCCAGGAAAATGCACTTACTTATTCAGGGGCAGTCTACTTGTACCCTAGTTCAGGAAGCACAGTACTAGAGCAATAACGGATATCCACCCAAATGCAGTTTTATGGTTTATCTTAGGAAAATTGCTTAGAAGGTTCCATATATGAGTGGCATCATCAAAATCTAAGTCACCTGGATTAATTCTATAGAGTAAATGGTGTCTTGAAGGGGATTGAGGAAAAGGAGGCAGTCATCACAATGATCAATTTCCAAGTGTTTGCTCAGACTAAGACCCTGCTCAACAAATTACTCTGTCATTTGTCTTAATGGTTGCATTACATCATCACACAAGTAATTTGACAAATTGGACGTGGGTCTTCAAAGAGCTAGCTCATCAGTAAGCCTCAGAGTCCAGCAAGTGAGTCAAACTCATTGGGTAGGAAAGTGACTCAAGAGGTAGGACTTGTCCTAGAGATGTTCTGCTTTGAAAAATTATCCAGTCAGACAGTTACTGTAACATGAAAGAATAGCTAGCTTAATAAAAATGTTAAATTATTATGGTGTTAATAAAAATGCAGAGTGGGAGCACCCAGGTGGCTCAGTCGGTTAAGCATCTGACTTTGGCTCAGGTCATGATCTCATGGTTCATGAATTTGAGCCCCACATCAGGCTCTGTGCTGACAGCTCGGAGCCTGCAGCCTGCTTTGGATTCTGTGTGTCCCTCCCTCCGTCTCTCTCTCTCTCTCCCTCTCTCTCTCTCTCTCTCTCTCCCCCCCACCTCCCCCCTCAAAAATAAACATTAAAAAAAATTTTAAATGCAGAGTGTATATTAAATTACAATAAATTAATTATAATTTTAAAATTCCTATTGTATTTAAAAAAATTGTTTGAAGCGGTACACACAGAGACAGTATAGGGTATCTGTAAACAAAAAGTAAAAGGCTTTAGCTCCTAGACTACCTAACATGAACCATTATCACTGTGTAATTTTCCAGATGTTTATCTTTCACTACAAGGACGGATACATTCAATTGGTTTATGAATTCATGTGTCTGTTTTACAAAAAATTGATAATACATGTTCTATAGTTTGCTTTTTTTCATTCAACATATATGGGAAAACCTTTTTCATGAGAACCCCACATTTTATTTAACTATGGTTTAGTTGATAGGCTATTTCCAATTTTTTACCCTTCTAAGTACTACCATTTTCATTTATCCTGTACTTCTAATTCATGAGATGATTAGAAATAGCCCTTCAAGTGTTTTTAAACATCGGTATAAATCCTTTCAACATAGAATAAAATTCCTGACAAATCATTTCCAGTTTGGACATTATTGGAGAGAGGTTAATCACAAAAGAAAATGATTATTAAGTGGTTTCACCCAAAATCTGTTCCACTGATGTATTCTAAGGATATTGCAGATCTATTCCCATGTACTTGATAAACCAGGTTAACCTAAAAGGAGAGAGGGAGAGAAGTTCTAGCTAAGGTTAGCATCTTGAATAAATATAATATCTTAACTTCAAATGAGTCTTTAGATAAAGAGGCAATTAAAAATATTCTACATGGAGAATACTCTATCTCCATGGAGTTGTGAGCCATACATGTCTTATTAACTTTTTGAACACTTGTCCGTTGATATTCAAAGTAAGGGGATCTTTGTGACTCCCTTCTATTCAACAGTGGCTTTAGAACTATTTTGAGAAGTGAAAAACTTTGACCTATGTTGGTTCTTTCTTGATGAAGGGAATCATCATCGTCGCTATTATGTTACCGTGTGTGTTCTTAAAAGTAAATTGAGCCACCTCTGGGCCACTGGACCAGAATGGGTTGGCCCCCAACAGTGAACAGACTAAACTATAGCTTTAGTCCAAGAATATGGAAACTGACAACAAATTATTGCTTGCGGTCTACTTCCAGTTTTCAAGTGCAAACATACCAAAGTTTATTTTAAATATGAGCCAGTCAGACATTTAGTAATATACATCAAAGAAGAAGTGAAGGCTTCCCATGTTTATTATTTCAATATGATGTCTGTTCTAATAAAGTAGAAGAATGCGTATGATAGACCATGTAGTAGAAATTCTCTAGTTCTACAGTTAGACTTTAAATATATACATATATTTGTAAATTAATCCGAAACACATTGCCATGGTTCCAATTCCTCTGAAAGCTGATTGTTTTCCGTCCCTTTTTTAATTTTAGAAATATAGTGGCTGACTGCCAGAACACTTCCAGATAAACAGTCCACTCCATGTATAAAAGGGGCATAGAATCACGAATGTTCAGAAACCACAGAACGTTATTTAAATAAGTTAAAGTTATTATGGTCTTCCCTATTAATTAAAAAAAAAGCCATCTGTGCAAGGTGAATTTTGGTAAGGTCCCAATTTTTTTAATGATTGTGGATGGAATTTGCAACTGCTCTCATAGTGAAAGCACTGCTCAGGGATTCCCAAGATAAAATGTACTGTTTATGTAATTTTGTGGTCATTGGACTAAATTTCTACTAGAACACTGGAAAGAATTCTTGTTATTTGATCAGAATTTACAGTCATACTTCAAAGAACTGGCTTTCTACTAACATCAGCTTTCTACTCTTCTACTTCCTTAACATCCTAAACCTTAATTTCATATGAATCTTCTGTGTGTGTGTGTGTGTGTGTGTGCGCGCGCGTGCATATAGGTACATGTATATACGTGTGTGTGTGCGTGTGCACACCTCTGCCCCTCTCTTTCACACACACGCACACACACACACCACAGCGCCCATGTTTTGTTAGACCTGCCTTGAGCAAACACATCAAACAGTGAGCAAGACTAAACAAGCCAGAAAGAAAACACTGTATAAAGAAACGACACACTGGATGTTGACGTGACCAGTGCATATCCATATACTCTTGCGATGAGTCCTTATTTTCATTATTGTTATTTGTGGAATTCATTTCTATTAACTATTTCATTATAGGGAAAATAATTTATAAACCTAGGCGTTCAAAATCTTAGAGGGACCAAAAGTCAAAAGGTGCTCCTCCCTTGAGTTTGGTAGGAAAAATGCTATGACAAGAAGGATCTGGGGATTGTTTTTGGTCATTTTCCCCCAGCCACTGTTTTCAGTCAATTAAAATTTGTACCCTAGGCCTTTTCCAGTTTGAAGCCACCCAGGCGTCTGTGATGAGCAATCCTTCTTGTTTGGGTAGTCATTCATTATCTCCATTACCAAAAGGAGAATAGAGGACAATTACATTGTTTGGACGAATCAGAGTGTTAGAAGGAGTATTTGTCGTGGTGGCAGAGTGCAGCACCTGACAGGCAACGATTGATGGCCAGGAATGAGTGTGAGTGGCCAAAGCAGCCTCATAGGATGCAAATTACTGACTGTGGATTCCAATTTATCCTGTTCATTTTTCTTGCCCGTGCTGAAGACCATTAGTGGTTTTTGAAGCAGTGAAGGGGTCATTACTAATGTGGGTAGGCTTGAAGCAGGAGGGGGAAGGAGGGGAAAAGCCTTCTGTAATTACACAGCTTTCAGGAACAGGCTGGAGGCCCTAGCCAAAAAAGTGTCAACACCTCGCAATCAGAAAAATTTATTTTCATTTTATGCTTAACCCATATTAACTCAACATTATCATCTTTCTTTGTTAACATTTGCAGAATATTAAAAGCCTGGCTTCTATATTAATACAAATCTGGTTAACCCCTTTTGCTGCACAAGGGATTTTGTTTAACCTAATGGCATTTGGGTTTGCTAATAAGTAATTGTGCACATTTCGGATAATGCACACCATTATAGAAGATGAAATACCTGAAGAATAAAATTTTAGATGATTGAAAAACATTCATTCTCTCAAACGCGGGAATGATTACAACACTCTAAATGGAATATTCTGTTGTTCTTAATGTCGCCCTTTAATAATGTTGATGGGAAATCATATCAAAGGCTTCCTAGTTTATGAGCGACTTTGACATGCTGGATAAAAAAAAAAAGTTTACTTTTCTGTTTAAGAAAACCAGTGAATTTAGAGCAGGGACCTCTCTAGAGACGTGTTTTATAATTATGTACATGCAAGTACAGTGTCTCTTAAAGTGAATGTATGCTTCTACAGTAACAGTCCTTGAATCCAGGACGATGGGGGCAAGTGGTTGATGATGGGGGAGGGTGGTTCAGTACAAATGTCTGTGAGGTGTGATGGGAAGTAAAGAATTACAAAGCTCTGAAACCCTATGGCTTCATTCTCTTCTCGCCATACTATAAGGTAAAAGGTACAATTTCTATATGAAGCATTGCACATAATTGACTCCCTTTGAGGTGTGGTCATTGTGTGTGACCCATTATGTTAATGCAGAGTGGTAACCAGTAAAAATGAATGCATCTCTCACTATCCTTTAGAGGAGTCAACATAAATACCGTCAGTAAACTCTGCTGTAATTGGATCAGTTGCCGTGGCTTCTAAGAACAGTAGTGATTATATACCATCTCGCCTCCCAAACTTCTACTGTCAATAACCTCAGGTTAACTAGGAAATGATGATCATGTTGGCCATCTCACAAAGATAACACAGGAGAAGGGCTTCACCTAGGAGTTCTAGGCAGTGGGGTAAAATGGCCCTGACACTAGGTCTCTGGGTAGTCTGCAGTGATTGTAGATAACCAAAAATCTGATGCCATCCCAACAGTGCTTTCCATCCCTGACCGACTCACAAAACTGAAGGACTGAAACCCTTTGCTTTTCACTGCTGACCCTCCAAAGTGTGGCAGGAACAACGTGGGAGGGGGGGGCTGTTTTTGCAGGTTTTCGGATCCTTGTCCCTGCCTAGATTTTTCTAACACACGATATTAAAAAAAAAAAGCTTCGATTAGGAAAATCAAGCCATAGACTAAAGAAATCACAAACAGTGGTTTCATTCTTAGAAGCAAGTGACTCTTTCTTAACTTCTGATACATCTTTTAAAACATTTGTTTTTTCATTAGCATCCGTACCCTTCCGAAGAGCAGAAGAAACAGTTAGCGCAAGACACAGGACTTACAATTCTCCAAGTAAACAACTGGTGAGTGACCCAAAAATCCATGTCTTTCTCCCATGGGTAAAGTAAGATTTCTAAATAATTGTTTTCTGTCTTTTTTTTCTGTGCTTCTGAAACAAATGAAATTGAGGCGGATAACGTCTGTGTTTCTACCTTGAGGTGTGAAAGTAGTGTGTGTAAAGTAGGGGACGAGAAGGTAACTAGGTAAATTGTGGTTG